>NC_056726.1:810337690-810492690 GCF_019279795.1 Protopterus annectens
TGCCTACAACATTTCCCTTTATTCTCATAGTCTGGATAGAAAAAAACTGTAACTGAACTGAAAGAGACTACAGAATTGACTTTAGGTATGAAGAAAACAGTCTTTAAAAATACCTTTTTTATTATTATAAATACCACATACTATGTAATAAGATTTTGAACATTTTCTCCTAAAGATGTCTGCCAAGAAAAGTGTTTGCCAAGAAATATAGTTCAGGTCCACTGAGTCTGCTGGTTTAAAATGAGAGGATGACAATTTTTTAACATGTAATTTAAATTAGTTGGTGACGATACTACTCTCTTTGGTGGTCTTAATTAATGGGCATCTTTCAAGCAGGCTTTACTAGAGAGCTAAACAGCAATTGAATAACAAAATGGTATGCAGGTAGAGAAACAAATACATTTACTCTGATTCATGACTATGCCAAAGTAGGTAGCTGGGCAGCTTTGAGGCTCCATACCTTTTTTATTATTTAACGTCTTCATTCAACTCATTCTCATATATAGCAAGTCGAAGAAAATCAATGACAAATTAACTGAGTGCATATCTTCTTATCTGAAATAAATCTTCACACAGTAGTGAAACCACAATCAATGAGCAAGTGGGCCATTTGTAAATGATAGCAACTCTCCATTTAAATATTAGCATCTACTCTCAAAAAAAGATCTGAAGTTAAAGGTCAGCCCCCAACAAAAAAGTGTACAATTTGAAGCCAAGGTAAACATTTATTTAAATATTTTTCCTGAGATTTAGGAATCATAGGAAATATAAGACTATTTAACCAGAGCCCATGTATGCCTTGCCAAATAACCACCCTCAGACTCTACCAATCTTTTCAAGGAGGGCAAGGCTCGTTGAATGTATTTTAGGCACTCAAAGCTATGTTTAAAGGCTGACACAGAGTCACACTGCTTGACATGTAGGGGAGTCCATTCCAGAGTGGGGGGAGCAGAAAATGAACCCATCTTTCCATTTAATTTTATTACCTGATATAAATTCAGACCTCGTGTTCTTTTGTTGGCTACAGTATTTGATATAGCGAGAAAGAGAAGGTCATGGATAATAGGGTCCCTGACTATACGGAAGTCTAGGCACAGGTCTCCCCTCAAGAACCTATACAACACAGAGTACAGGGACAATAATTCCAGTCTGATCACAGGCTCACAGAAGAATGTGGGTGTCATTGATACAGTAGTTTGTAGGAAACTGTTTTCCAAAGGAAATAAAACTAATTTTCTTACATTTAGTTTGATCCCTTTTTCTTTGCATCAGAAGTTAAACTCGTGTTGGTTCCATATGAAGAAAGTTAATATCATTGGTTGATTTCACTACTAAATCCAGCTTACAATCATCAGCAAGGGTAGCCAGAGATCTTTACTGCCGTTGTTTAGTGTCACGCATTACCAGCCTTTCTTCATTCTCTGTTATTTTATATAATGAACATCTACATTTGTATAAACCAGAAGCTAAACTTCCTTGGACTTCCAATACCTGGTAATAACCTTCTTGGCCAATAACACTTTTAACCAAAGCAACTGCAAATTATGCAAATGGATTCCTAGACTTTAAAAAGTATCACAAGGTAAAACTCAGTTCTTAATTAAAATATTATTTATAAGACTGTAACTTCCCTTTAAATGTTAAAAAGGAAAAACATGAACCCAGTCCCTTCTTAGACATATGGGGGCTGATTCTGGTACCTGAATTTGGAAACAAAAAATATATGGATTGGTTGGGATGGGGAGAGTCTGTACTTTCACTCAGATGCTGGACTTCATCAGATCAAATGCCCAAAATGGCAGGTCCTCATGTGGGTTACATAAATTGTGTAGGTCTGATACGCTGTTGAAAATACTTTTGGTGAGAGAGCTATTTAGAAAGACAACACCAACCAAAAACTGTACACTTCCTAAAATTGGTGTTGTACTTGGTCATGGTACAAATATGCCTCCATCTTTGTGATTATTCAGTTTAACCAATTATCATTAAATCGAAAAAATAAATAAATAAAAACACTGTTTGGATGAACTAAAAGGAAACTACTGAGCCACTAAACTGAAAGATAAGTACTTTTCATTACTAAACTATTTTCAAGAGCTGTAAACCTCTTTGGATCAATATTAATGCCAGAACAACAGTGTTTCTTAGCTGTATTTCTAAACTGGACAGTGTTAAGCTCAGGTTATATTCCAGAAGTTTGAATGAAAAGAAACTTCCCACTCGTAAGCTCAAAAGTGAGATGTACCTGTTAGTAAAATTGTGTTGTCGGAGGTATCAGGTCAGTCTGAAGCAGGGTGGATGTGGTAGATAAGCACAGATTGGTACAGGTTATATGGACTGATTCTGGCACCTGAATTTGGAAAGGAAAAATGTGTTAATTGCTTGGGGTGGGGAGGCTCTGCACTTTCACTCAGGTGCTGGGTGTCATCAGATCAAGTGTCTGACAGGGTGAACCCTCATGGGAATTGTAAATATTGTGCAGGTCTGTGTGGAAAGTATAGTGTGTGTGTGATGAGTCTTAGGGAACAAATTCTGTTTTTAATACCATACTCACATAAACTGCAGGGATGTGACAGCATGCAATCCAAGCTAAACCGAGTTAAAATCACAAAGTATCTACTAGATCAGCAAACTATGTGAAAAGAGGATAACAATAAAAATCTGCAAATCTTTCCAAATTTTTCTAAACATATAACAAAACAAAAAATGCTTAGAATAACTGAGCCTGTCTTACTACAAATCCACGTCTAAGTGTTTGTAATCCTCAACCATCCTTCTAACATAACTGGGCTTTCTTCTTGTGCTCCAGTTAACCACTTAGAAGACATAACTCCAAGAATCAGCAAAAAAAAAAAAAATACTCCAAATGATTTTGATGATGTGTAAAGTGGCAGCATTCTTAAACTGCTGGCCAGATAGTGACTGAAATAGATAATGTGAAGTTTTTAAATCTTGCCGTTTATTCTTACACATGGGTATGGAGCCATTCCATCAGCTCTGAGTCGGCCGCTTTACTAGCTAAAGATCTCAGAATAGCTCGAGGCCAGGTCCCCTATCCCACGATGCTCTCCGTCCTATCCCAGATCTAGTTTGCTGCTGCAACTGATTGCAAGGTGTACAGAGAGCTCGGGCCAGTAGAATTTATTTTGTTATTATTAACCTAAATTTTGCAAGTGTTTTTTTATTAAAAACTTGGATATTTAGCTTAGTCAACCTTCTATAAGGTTTTAGGCAGTTAGCCTCATTTTTCATTGGTGTATATCATTATTTACAGATGGGTTTGCTTTAGGCCTTTGGCCATTTTCCTTTCTTTCTTGGTTAATTCTGCTAGAATTAAGATTACAGAGCAGTTTGCTCTAGGCCTTTGGCCATTTTTCTTTATCAATCTGTTTGAAGTTTGCTTTTATATATCACTTCCCTATCCCTTTGAAGTAAAATAGTAATAGTTACTGTGTGTGTGTGTGTATGTGTGTGTGTGTTGTGTGTGTTTTCTGTGTTCATTATATAATTCAGATAGACTGTAGAAACAAATTACTGCTAAACACTCCCAAAGTACCTGAGGCAAACGACAGCACCACAATTAGATGAAAAGGAACCAACAAGGTACACCACGAGAACACCAGCCAGTGGATAAAAGCTTCTTTATTCCAACAGTTTAAAATGGATAAGCGCTTTCGCGTGCTTCATGCACGCTTCATCAGATCTATAGAACACAATTTCACTAGCACTTATATAGTACATAAATCATTCAATCATTCAATTCATTAGTTATGACTAGATAATTAAATTAATTAATTAAACTTCAAACTTTAAAGCGCTAAGCCAAATTCTGTCTTATCACCAGCTATGGCGTATTTAATCTACTCTGCAGGATTTATATCAAACATAACCTTGGAGAAAAATTCATGGGTTTATTAATGCATTTACATTTTTGATGTATTAAGTTATCTTATTAAGAAGAACGTTATATAGATATTAATAATTTTTAATAATTCAGTTTTTAATTTTTGATCATTAATCTTTGATTGATATTTCAAGACTGTGACTTATCTATCTAGTAGAACTAGTATAGCGCAGGGCTGTTTAGAAGTTACACACTCTATGCTCTATGCTGTTAATCTATTACTGTCTTGTTGATAGGAATTTAATAAGCATGAATATAATAAGCAGTAATTCAATAAGCTTTAATATTAAATTCTGAGATAGAGTCTTGAGGTATACATTATGTGCAGAGATTTTATATATAGGTAACTACCTGATATTAGAATCCGTATTGATGTATTACTTGTTATTACCATGACAGACTTATATACTTTTATAATATCTGAATATACATTTTAATTACCATTCAGTATGCGTTAGTTAATAAATTTGATATGTCCTATTTCCATTGACATTAAGGGTGACCTTTTGTTTTGCTGTTCCGTGATACATGCTTTATAATGCACTAGTCATGTAGTTAACAAGAAATGACAGTGAGCAACGGAAGAGTTGATATTTCTAACACTAGGTTTATGGGATGTTTATTTGCTCCTTATTTGCTCCTTATTTTGCTTTTCCTTTATTTAGTTATAGTATTAAAGAAGTTGATGATAATGATGAACAGCAAGAACAACGAACATATTGCGTTTTTACTTGTTAGTCATTTGTTGCTTATTGCAGCTGTACTAGCTTTATATGTTGCTTCCACAAATTTTATGTGTTTTTTAGTAAGTTTATAAGGATTTATTTTATGTTATTTCTAATCCAAGGTGCATTCTTAGTTAATGATTTTATGCATTTATTATGCATTCCCATGCATTAATAAACCCATGAATTTTTCTCCAAGGTTATGTTTGATATAAATCCTGCAGAGTAGATTAAATACGCCATAGCTGGTGATAAGACAGAATTTGGCTTAGCGCTTTAAAGTTTGAAGTTTAATTAATTAATTTAATTATCTAGTCATAACTAATGAATTGAATGATTGAATGATTTATGTACTATATAAGTGCTAGTGAAATTGTGTTCTATAGATCTGATGAAGCGTGCATGAAGCACGCAAAAGCGCTTATCCATTTTAAACTGTTGGAATAAAGAAGCTTTTATCCACTGGCTGGTGTTCTCGTGGTGTACCTTGTTGGTTCCTTTTCATCATATAATTCAGATAGAGTAAAATACTGAACCTTTCTTATCCCTGGCTGTGCAGGGACCTTATATCTCTGTTCAGTTTGTGCAGATTGCTGTTGCTTTTTTGTGCTTTTGTTGTGATCGAAGTTGATCAGGGCTCTTTCAACTTCTATTGTATCCAATATGGCAGGTCAGAAAGAAAAACAGAGGTCTGGCTTCAAGAAGTGTAATTGTGGGCAGAAGATGTCCATCACTGATGGACACGTTAATTGTGTTTAATGTTTGGGGGCTGTACACCTTCAGGAATTGCTCTATCTGCCACTCCTTCAGCAGTAGAGTCTTATTAGAATGGCAAAGGAAGTTGGTAAATAGAGGCTTGTTGAAGCCTGACTTCCAGGATTCTCTAGATAAGGCTGACCAGACCTTCAAGTCCTCAAAGGGGTCGAAGTCCTCGAAGGTGTCCTCGGAGCCCAGGTAATTGGCTCCTAGTCCTTCTGTGAGGGCGTGGTCACCAGCTCTGCAGTCTTTGGAGCCATGCACCGAACAGATTCCTCAGAGCTGGTCCCCAGTCTTGGTACCGATCTCCGAGACTCCGAAGTCGCCAACCCTTCGATCTGTGGCATCTTCGGTTCCTTTGACCCATTAGTCGAGGACCCTTTCCGATATCAATGTGGACTGGGTGGTGCAGAGGCTTTTAGAGAACCCGGCATTGGCAAAATTACTATCGGCTTCGTCCCAATTGGGTTCAAAGCCCAAGATGGTCCCACTGGCTGTGACTACTCCTCCTCTGAGCCAAGCAGGGCCTTCAGAGCCAGAGGAGGAGGATCTGATGATTGTGGAGCCCTTGGAGCTGAGGCCTGTCCCAGTGCCTTCAGCTCCTTCAAACCTGACTTCTTTGGTTCTATTGGAAGAGTCTCGAAGCCGACACTCTCTCGTCAGCTCCAGGAGGGAGAGTCAAACCGATGCATCAGTTCCGACCCTTCATCTCGGGGCTTTGGCACAGATGAGCTTGGATCCATCCTCTGGTTCGAGCCCACTGTCTCTGTGCCGGGGAGGCTGCCATCTTCTTCGGAACCGACGGCTTCCTTGGGTCAAGGCAGTGGTGCCTTCGATGCCATGAGGAGGGTTATGTCGTCTAAGACACTCACATCATCAGGTCCCTCCTCTTCCTCCCCTAAAGTGCCACGTTCCATCTCTACACCACATGTTCCTGTCAAGTGTCGAGACCCAGAGCCTCAGGTACCCCCATTGGGTGACCCCTGCTCTACTGCGACTTCACCAGAAGCCCCCACTGATGAAGTTCCCAGAAAGAGATTATGCAAGAGGAGCATATAGATTCCCCTCAGGAATCCTTGACATCAAACACTGACTTAGAGGAATCAGAAGGGTCCCCACGGCCCCCCTCGGAGGATATCTCCTTTGCGGATATCCTGGAAGTCCTAAAGCAGAGGGGTGACTGGCAGTCCATTAGCCCTACTGAGGATGAGTCGGTGCACCTAAAGGCCTTTGGGTCTCAACCCTCAACCTCCTGGGTGACTCTGCCCTTCGACAAACTAATGGATTTAGTCGCTCGAAGGGCATGGGAGTCTCGTGATTCCATGGAACCGGTCCCTCGGAGGCCTAATAAATTTATCACATCCCCCCAAGACAAGACGTTTCTCATGAAGTGAGTCCCCGTTGATGCCATGGTGGTGGTGGTGGTGGTGACCACCAAGAAAGAGATGTCAGAAACCTCTTCCTCTGTCCATCCTCCTAATAAAGACTCTAGGACGAATGACAGATATGGGAACCACATCTTTAGTTCTGAAACATTTACCATGAAATCACTTAACTATTTAACCCATTTCACCCGTCTTCAACGAGAGCTCCTCAAAGAGCTTGGAGATACTCTAGAGGGCAACACAGATGATGCTGTCTCTGAGAAGGTGATGGCACAGCTTAACACCCTTAATTCTATTGTGAACCTTTCTGCATTTCTTATGCAGCTGATGGATGGAGCCAAGCAACTGGTTCAGCGATAGCTCTGCGGAGACAATCCTGGATGCGCTTATGCTCCTTTGTGAAAGCCTTTAAGTCTTCCATTGTCAACACCCCATTTGATGGCTCTTCCTTGTTTGGGCCCAAAGTCAAGGAGACTCTCACTAGGTGTGAGCAGTAGGGAAAGACTCTATCTGCCGTAGGAGTCCATTTTTCCACCCCTACTAGACCATACCCCAAAGAGCAGAAAGGTGGGAAAATGTGGTTCTGAAAGTCCCAAGGAGCTTTCCAGAACACACATAGTGAAACCCCCTCCAGGGGCAGAGGAGGGGGCAATTATGGAAGATGCCACCCTGGCGGCAGAGGGGGTCTGCAGAACCAGGGTGACAGGGAGCAGTTCCTTGGCAAGCCCTACCAGCGCTCCTGAGAGGAGGCCCGACTGTCCTGCTCTGGAGGCAATTGGCGGTCGCTTGGCTTTGTATCCGGATGCCTGGCTAGGAATTACAACAGATTCTTGGGTACAAAGCATAACAGATATTTTATTCCATTTCTACAAAAGCCGCCTGTTGGCACAAAAATCCCAGATGTTCTACCCAGTCTCAGGGATCAAGCAGCCATAGAAATACAAATGCTGCAGGAAAAGAGTGTCATCCAGCCAGTCCCAGCAGACCAGATAGGATCTGGAACTTACTCCAGATTCTTTTTAGTTCCAAAGAAGACGGGGGACTGGAGACCAATCTTGGATCTCAGCAGACTCAACACATTTGTAAAGAAGGAGAAGATCTGGATGGTCACGCTTCAGTCTATCCTTCCATTCCTTGGAGTGGGCGATTGGATGTGCTTCATAGATCTCAAGGATGCATACTACCACATCAAAATGGCCAGGCCATCCAGAGATCATCTGCTTTTCCAGCTGGGAGCCAGTCACTACCAATTCAGAGCACTGCCGTTTGGACTCACAACAGCCCCCAGAGTGTTTACCAAATGCATGGCAGTAGTTACAGCTCACTTGAGACATCTAGGATTCTAAGTGTTTCCATATCTGGACAACTGGCTCCTTACCGCCGCCTCCAGGCATCAACTAATTCTGTCCAGGGATCACACTCTCAATCTCTGCTCTCAGCTAGGCATCACTATCAATTTCAAAAAATCTGCGTTGTCGCCATCACAGCATATATCACCTCTTTACAGATTCAGGTCTCAGACATTCTGCAGAGGAACAAAGTACCGGCCCATCAGGTTCTAAAACTCCTAGGCACCACGGCAGCTACTCTCATAGCAGTCCCTCTGGGATGAATGCACATGAGGATCCTCCAGTGGTTACTGTTCACCCAGTGGTCATATCAGTAACTTCCCATGTCATCCTTAGTCATGATTACAGACTCTTGCAAGAAGGATCTTCGCTGGTGGTTGACCAGCCATCAGCTTACGATGGGTCGTCCATTTGTTCTCCCCCCCCCCGCCATTGGCCATGGTGACCATGGACGCTTCCCTGATAGGGTGGGGGGGCTATTTCGGGGAGGTATTGCCCAAGGCACCTGGTCGGAGACAGAGTCACAGTTGCACATCAATGTTCTGGAGCTGAGAGCGGTGCTTTTAGTATTGCAGCACTTTCATGACTCTCTGCCTCTAGGGACGATTGCCATACAGATGGACAACATGTCAGTTGTCTGGTACATCAACAAACAAGGCGGAACCAGGTCTTACCCCCTGTGTCAAGAGGCCTTGAGAATTTGGCAGTAGGCAGTGTCCACTGGGGGTTTCTGATTGCAACGCATATCCCAGGGAAATCCAATGTAATAGCAGACAAACTGAGCAGAGCCATTCTGTTACCTCACGAGTGGTCCCTCAAGAACGAAGATGCGGAGAAGATTTTCCACAGGTGGGGCCAGCCTTGTTTGTATCCCCTATGAATGCCAAATGCAGAAGCTACTTTTTCCTAAATCCTCCACCAGGGGACAACCCAAGGGACTCGTTCGTACACGATTGGCCCCCGGGACTCCTGTATGCCTTCCCTCCTATTCCCCTGATTCCCAAGTTCTTGCAGAAAGCCAAAGTTCTTGGCAGGATGGTAATCTTAATAGCTCTGCTTTGGCATCATCAGATTTGGTTCCCCTTTCTCTGACTCTACCAACTGGAGGAACCTTGGATTCTGGACCCAGTTCCAGATGTTCTGACACATTCGTCAGGGACCTTCCACCCATCTCTTCATTCCCTCAGACGGACAGCTTGGCTGCTCCAATTCCCTTCCTAGCCATGTCACATGACCTTTCTTCTGAGGTACAACACATTCTTGTATCTTCCCATAAAGCTTCTACCAGAAAGTTATATGCTAGTAAATGGAAGAGTTTTGCTATTTGGGCTTCTTGTAACAACGTTGATCCCTATGTGGCCCCTATTGCTACTATTCTGGAATTTCTCTCTAAACTTTTTCAAGAAGGTGCTGCGGCTGCCACAATTAGAGTACAGTTGGCTGCCATCTCAAATTTTCATATTGGAACTGAGGGTTCTAACTTAATGTCACACAAATTGTGTCGGGTCTTCCTTAAGGGCACCTTTCATCTCAGGCCTCCTGTTAGACAGCCATTTAGTCCCTGGAATCTAAATGTTGTTTTATCCCATGTTATTCTTCCTCCCTTTGAGCCTGCATTGTCTTGTCAATTAAAGTTCCTTTCCTGGAAGACTATTTTCTTGGTGGCCATTACTTCAGCACTCAGGGTATCTGAGCTGCAAGCCCTTTCTGTCAAACCACCGTATTTGGTGTTTCATCCCGACAGGGTTTCACTGAGGACTAACTTTTCATTCTTGCCAAAAGTGTGCTCTGAAACCAATCTGAACCAAACTATTGAACTTCCAACCTTTTTACATAATCATTCTAGTCAGTTGGAATACATGTTCTCCAGATAACACTAACATAGACATTATAATAGCCAAACTATCCCTCAATCCACATAAAGCAATTAATATCATCTCAACAACCCTCCAGTATTAGAAAGCCTACTGAACTGGTTCTCAACAACTCTCCCTCAAGAAACTATACTATTAGGTGACTTTAACATTGACTGGAACACATGTAAACAAACCTATCCAACTACCCACATCAACCTATATGGTTTCCATCAAACCATAAATTCTACAACTAGAACTAATAAAACCAGCAATAAAGAAACCATACTTGACTGGATCCTAATAAACAATCCCCACCAAAATACACTTCAGGAACACTACCAGATGACCTTAGTGACCACTCACTAACATACATAATTAGACACAAAACTATTCTAGCCAAACCACCTCTCATCAACACAAAAATCTTTGATCCTTCAGTTTCAAACAACTGGTCTCCTTTGCAAACCCTGCCATTAGATCTGTTAACCACTTCAACCACACCTTCCTTACCATTCTTGATCAGCATGCCCCAAACACTAAACAACTTATGATTAGTAGAAACAAAGCCTGGACTAAATGAACCACTAGAAACTCACTTGACCACCTTAATTACAAACAAAAAAGAAACCTGACTAAACTAGCCATCCTACAAGATAAAAGGATTTTTACATCCAGCTACAAAATTCCTCCCAACACCAGCCAAAGAAATTCTGGAACACAATAAACTCACTACTATCCCAAACACTGCTAATGCCTTTAATAACTTCTTCACCTCTACAATACTCAATCTAGCTAGCCAGCAAAACCCTGACCCCTCTTTACTAGACACCTCTAACTGTACCCCACCACCATTTCATCTCAAACCTATACCCACATCATATATACCAAAACTTAAACCTTCCACTCCGACAAAATCCCAGCAGAATATCTCCAGCTTGGAGCTAAAGCAGTTGCATATCCAATCTCTTTACTAATTAACAGAACCATTAAAGAAAGTACCATACCTTCACTCTGGAAAATCTCCCACATCATCCCACTCTTCAAAGGTGGGGATTCCTTTGAATACTCAAACTATTGCACTTCTTTCTCCCATTGCAAAAATAATGGAGAAGTGTATCCATAAACAACTACTCAATCACCTCCTTCAAAATAATCTGCTAGCTAACTGCCAACATGGATTTCGTCCCTACCATAGCACCACCACAGCCTTACTATCCTTTATTGAATCCATTAATCACACAACAATCTACCTTCATCAGCCTTCTTTGTAGACCTATCTAAAGCTGGTGAACCACCAACTACTCCTGCACCGACTTAAATCCATCTCTCGATAGTATTGCACTTAACTGGTTTACTTCCTACCTTGAGAATAGGAAACAAGCAGTGCTATGGAACAATAATCTTTCAGAGCTCCTACCATCCTCCCTAGTAGGTTCCTCAGGGCTCCATCCTAGGTCCCCTTCTATTTTCCATCTTTATCAATGACCTACACCATGTCACCCCCCTATCTACTTGCATTCAATACGCTGATGATACTACCATCATTTGTTCTGCCTCCAACCAAGATGACTTACACCTCCTTACCCAAAAACTTTTCAACCATAGAACAATGGTTCTCTAATCATTGTTTACTTCTAAACCCTAAGAAAACTAAACTGCTTCTCTTCAAACCTACACACCAATCCCCTATTAACTTTTCTCTTACATCAAACAATGGTACCATTATCTCCCCAGATGAAACGACCAAACTCCTTGGCATAACTATTGACAACCAACTCAAATTTGACTCACATATCAAGTCAACCATAAAACAACTAATAGAAAACTAGGTTCACTGTATAGAATCAAATCCTTCCTTACTTCTGAGGCAAGAACTACCATAGCCAGAGCATCTCATCTCACTTTATGCTTCCCTATTTACACAAACCTAACTAAATATAACATCAATAAACTTACATCAGCCTATAATAACATTGCCAGATTTGCCACATCCTCCCCATATAAAACACACCACTGCAAAACCTCCGCCATCTTGGATGGCTAGAGCTACCTCACCTTATTCTATACTACCAGCTCTCTATAGCCCAGAAAGCCCTGCACCACCCTGTCAACACTCCTATGCTCTCCACCCTTATCCAGCCCTATAACAACCTAAAGCAAAATTCTAATTCAAACCTCTCAATCAAGAAATGCTGCAGGAGAATCTATGTTCTCCAACTCAATTGGAACCTACTTCCTCCCAACCTAACATCCCAAACCTCCATCTCTATATTTAAAACTAAACTAAAACACTACCTAACCAACCACTGGCTTTGCTCTTGTGACTACCCCAGCTGATTATCATGGCTCCCATCTCCTATACACATATCTTTCCTTTTTCCTATTTTATTCTTTTAACAATACCTGTACTACTAAGACATGCCCTCTTTATCTTGTACCTTTTCCTAATCGACTTGACATTGCCTCTTTTTAATAACCAACTTCTACTATATTACTCTATCCATTCTGTTACTCTATCTACAACACTACCCCTTTTACCTTCCTCTTTCTATCTTATACAAATGTCCTAAGTTCTGTGTTTGCTTGTATATCCATTACACTGTGTACTTTTTCTCCATGCCTATTCCTAAATATTCTGTAACAGACTATCAGTTATGGGTGAATATGTGTTTGTATTTGACAATTTACTGTTAATTATCATGTAGTAGATAGTAGAGCTTTTCCTTGCCTATTCCTAAATATTCTGTATCATACTGTCAGTCATGTGTGAATATGTGTATGTATTTGACAATTTACTGTTAATTATCATGTAGTAGATAGTGGAGCTTTTCTCCTCGGGCCTCCACTGAAAATGGACATGTATCCAGCTGGACCAGCCCGGTTAACAAATGTAAAATAAATAAAATAAAATGTTGCATAAAGCTGATGTCCACAGACAATTGAGATTCTATTTGGACAGGACGAAGGAATTTTGAAGATCTGATCAGCTCTTTGTATCTTATGCAGATGCCAAGAAAGGATTTTCAGTTTCTAAAGTTACGCTTTTCAAATGGTTAACTGACTGCATTAAATTTATCTACTCTCCTGCCAACTAAACGTTAGAATATGGTTTGAAGGCCCATTCAACTAGAGCTGTCTCCATGTCTTTGGCTTATACGGCTCGTTTACCTTTGGATACTATATGTGCAGCTGCCACTTGGCCCAAGCCTCATACCTTTATCACTAATTACAAAGTGGACAGAGCTTCCTTTGGTTCCACTGTCCTCAGGAATGTACTCCCGTGAGCCACCCAGGATTAGGGTGCTTGGGACGCTACCCACATGTAAGAATAAATGGCGAGATTTAACAACATCACATAAAGAAGTTATGTTCTTGCCATAACGTTCCATGTGAGCTGTTTATCTCACCTTTATCTTACATTCTCTCCCACCTTCCCCCTCTGGGTCTCAAAGAACGGGTAGACTTGGGGTCTGGCAGTCTTTTCTAGGGTTCTTACTCCTGCTGGAGTACTTCTGAGTTACCTTTTTCTTGCTGCTGAGTTCAGCAAACTAGATCTGGGGTAGGACGGAGAGCATCATGGGATAGGGGGCCAGGCCTCGAGCTATTCTGAGATCTTTAGCTAGTAAAGCTGCCGACTCAGAGCCAATGGATTGGATCCAAACCCACGTGTTAGAATAAAGGCAAGATAAACAACTCACATGGAATGTTATGGTAAGAACATAACTTCTTTTTAACTGATGCCAGTATGTCAAAGCTCTCTGCATATTTTCAACAGGTAAAATACTGTTTTACTCTTAAAGCAAGTTTAGAATCCCATGTTGGTAAAATAACATAAACCCAAGATTTTAATACTTTATTTCTAATCATAGTATTAAAATGTTTAATATATGAGCATTTACATCCAAATCTATGCCTCCCAGGAAAACCTCCAATAAACTGATCTCTGTTACAGATAGATATTTATCAAATATCATCTGCTTCCACCCAGACATATAAAACCTTGTCTGATACCCAATAAAAGGGGATAAACAGAGTGCCTACAAAAAAGTTGGGAGACAATGTCCCTCCAAACTTGCAGATAGAGCTATTTTGTACTAAGCAACTCTTGATGAGTGCCCATTACAAACAGATTCTGACATTTACTGCTTTATTTTTCCTAAGTCATTTTTGCCTTCATGCCTAATGACCATTAAGCCATCTTTAATAAGAGTCTAATAAGACTCATCCTTTGTCTACCTTTCTTTGAAGTACTATACCACAGTAGCATATGGGGTGACAACCATCTGGAGGAATTATCATAAAGACGACCATGATGGCTACTTGTGCCCACACTGTCATCCTTGCCACTACCTAAAGTTATAGCCCCACCCTCTAGAAAGGGTATGAGCTAATCATATCACTACAGCAAACTAATACATCTTTATTCTTGGAAGTACACACTCAAATGAAAGTTACCAAAAAGCATTGGCTTGGTCAGCCTAAAGCTCATGTCCCAGGATGCTCTCTGCAATGCCACTGTTCATCCAAGGAATTATGTAAATTTGCATTCCTGCACTGTCCCTGCCTTCCTCCAGGATGGGAACTCCCATAATCCCATGCCAGTATCACTGCTAAAACACATTTACATCAGTAACTAGATTATGTCAAGAGGCCTGACCCAAATATACAACATACTGTATAAATAGTTGTATGATTTTTATTCAACCAACTCTAAAATCATGGATTTCTATTTCTGATATATATTGTTAATCTGTGTAAATACTGCTTCATATGAATCTTCACTGCTTCACTTGATAATTTCACAGTCTTCTACAGTAGTAGACAACCATATTCCTAGCAACTACATTTTAGTATAACTCCAGTAACAGTGAAATTATGTGCTTACCATAATGCCAGATCTGTGTTGTCTTCTTCCTTCAGTCAGAAAGTACAGTTGTGTATAATCTTACCATAACAGTATATGTCCCTCTCTTTACTGTTGCAGTATCCTTTACATTAGGGATCCCCTGTCAAGGGCACAAAGCCTTTAAGTTCCTTTAAGATACACCATACATCACACATATGCTCCTTACATAGCATAGGGCATAAGGGTGACATCCGGACGTACCATCCTCAAAAATGACAGCCCCAGTAGGAACACCAATCCAAGGAAAAGAGGTAAAGTACAGTTGTGTACACTTACCATAAATGTAGATGTTCAAGTGTATTCACTGTTGCAGTCATCACACTTGGGTTATCTGCCTGCAGGTAGCCCTCAGTAGGCCCAAATACCAGAGTCTTGGGACTTCTGCATCGGATGCTGTCGCTTCTTCCATGTCGTCAGGTCGTGAGGGGTATAAAACAGGCAGCCAACACCATTACATCAGTTTTTCTTGCCCCAAATGTCAGGAGCCCCCAAATAGGAAGCTAGTATATGGTGGGGAACACCACCAGTAAAAAGTAAATACCACTGTCATTAAAAATGGCCATAGAGAGGGGAGGTAGACAGGATAGAGAAAACCTGGGGGCTGGAGGGAGGGAAACCAGGACTGCAACAGTGAATACACTTGAACATCTACATTTATGGTAAGTGTACACAACTGTACTATGTTCTTCGTGTTTCACTGTTGCAGTCATCACACTTGGGTTGATTCCCAAAGCTGAGGAAGGGTGGAGGCAGTCAAGAAGTATTAGGGCTGGCTAGCAGGCCTTGTAAGACGGCTGTAGCAAATCCAGCCCTGGATTTAGAAAAAAAATAGGTAAGTGGTAATGCTTGGTGAAGGTGTGCACAGAACTCCAGGTTGCAGCTTCCAGAATGTTCCTGGTAGGGACTCCCCTGAGAAATACTGAGAGGTGGAAGTAGCCCTGGTAGAATGTGCTCTGATCCCCTGTGGGGTAGGTTTTCCATGGTGCTTGTAGCAGAAATTGATGCAGTGAGCTATCCATTTGGAAATGGTTTGTTTTGAAATGGCCTTGCCCTCTGCCCCTGTAGCAATGCTGACTAGCAGCTGGTCAGATTTTCTGAAAGGTTAGTCCTGTCAAGGTAGAACCTGAGCTGTCTATGCACGTCCAGGGAGTGCAAGATCCTTTCACCTTTATTCTGAGGATTAGGGAAGAAGGTTGGCAAATGGATGGATTGGTTTAGAGCCACACTGGACACCACCTTAGGCATAAAGAATGAGTTAGTCCTGAGGGAAACCCTGTCAGCATGGAAAATAATGAAGGGTTCCACAGCCATTAGCGACTGTAACTCAGACACTCATATTGCTGAAGTTATGGCTAAAAGCAAGGCTGTTTTCCAAAAGAGGAATTTTAATTCTGCTGAAGCAGCAAGTTCAAAAGGGGGAAGCGCGAGCTTTTCCAGTACAAAGTTAAGGTCCGAGGCAGGGGTGGGTGCTCTCCTAGGGGGCCTTAAATTGATAGCCCCTCTCAGGAACTATTTGATGAGAGGGTGAGAAAATAGAGGTGGCTCATTCCAAGAACAATATCTTTTCCACTTCTCAGCATAGGATTTCCTAGTACTAGGCCTTCTGGCTTCAAGAATGACATCCAGCACCTGTTTGCTGAGGGTTGCTGGTGGTGTATTCAGGGGATAAGCCAGGCTGCAAGGTTTAGGGTTTGCAACTGTGGCTGCAAAATCTGCCCCTCCTGCTGAGACAGCAGGGTTTGAGTCTGGTGAAGGTGCCAGGGTGGCACTGTTGTCAGACTGAGTAAGAGTGGGTACTAGTGCTGGCGTGACCAGTCTGGGGCAATAAGAATTGCCCTTGGCCTGTTCTGTTTGATCTTGAGTAGTACTTTTGAGAAGGGGGGCAGAGGGGGAAAGGCATAAATTGAGAGGTTTTCCCCATTGGAAGGATAGGGCATCCATCTTCCAGGACCTGCTGTGATGGTTTCTGGTGCAGAATTTGCTCAACTGGTGGTTCTCAGGGGAGGCAAAGAGGTGCACCTCCGGTGTCCCCCACCTCTGGATTAGAAGGTTGAAGGTGTCGGGCTACAATTTCCACTCATGTGGATCTAGAAGATTTCTGCTTAAGTCGTCTGCCAGTGAATTTTGTTTGCCTGGCAGGAATTGAGCATGTAGATGCACTCGGTTGCTCAAGGCTGTGTTCCACAGGGCCATGGTTAACCTGCAGAGTGGGTAAGAATGGGTTCCCACCTGCTTGTTTATGTACCACATAACTGTAGTGCTGTCTGTTTTTATCAGCAGCTGTCCTGCAAGGATTAGGTATTTGAAGGCTGTCAGAGCATTCTGTACAGCTAGCATCTCTTTTTGATTGATGTGCAAGATGCTTTGGCTTGGGATCCTTTGGCCCTGAATGCATTTGCCTGCCATGTGAGCCCCCTATGCATAGTCTGATGCATCTGTAGTCAGGGTTTGGATGGCGAGGGGTTGAGTGAAAGGCAGTCCCTTGTTATGGTTGCATGATTTTGCCCACCAAAGGAACTCTGCCCTTAGACAAGGTATGATTGGAATGATTGTTTCCAGGTCCTGAGAATGTTGGCACCAAAGACTTTTTAAGTACCATTAAAGTTTCCTCATATGCAGTCTCGCATATGGAATTAGCAGAATACCTGAGGCCATGAACCCTAGGGCTTGCAGTATTTTCCTTGCAGATAGTTGGGTTCTGGTGGCCAGTTGTTTGAAGTAGTTGGTCAGATAGACCTGTTTTTCTGGCGTGAGAAATGCCATCTGGGAAGTTGTGTCCAAGCTTGCTCCCAAGAATACAATCTTTTGACTGGGCACCAGTTGTGATTTCTTTTTGTTGATGGTGTACCCCAATGAAGTGACAAGGCTTTTTACAAATGCCAGGTGCTGAAGTAGCAATTCCTGACTGTCCGAATGAATCAGGCAATTGTCCAAGTAGGGGAAAATTTGGATATTTCTCTGCCTGCAACATGCAATGGCTGGAGCCAGGCACTTCGTGAATACTCTGGGCACAGTAGATATGCAAAAGGGAAGTGCAGAGAACTGATAGTGCATAGACCCTGCCTTGAAGCGTAGATATTTCCTGCATGACTCCCTTATGGGGATGTGCAGATAAGCTTCTTTTAAGTTTAGAGTGACTAACCAGGCATCCTTGGCTAGCATAACCGAGTAGCTGCAACAAATGTCATCAATAGGCACTCTAGCAAATAAAGCTGTATATGCTGCAACCACTCTATTAGAATGAGCTTTAGGTTTGTGATACAAGGACACTCCCTTGGCTTTGTAAAGAAAAAAATACAATTGGATAGCCACCTGGACAGTGTGACCTTGGAGAAACAATTGCCCTATTTAGCCTTATGAAAGGAAAGAAAGAAATGATCTGAGTTCCTGAAATTCTTAGTGCAATGTAAATAAAATTGTAACTGGCAATGAACATTCAACAAATGCAAGGTATGTCCCCCTTTTTTTGAAAAATTAGGAAAGAATACTGGCAAACTAATTCCCTGATTTAGAGGAGTTTTCAAAGCCACCCTAAGAAGAAAGTTAGGATTGGTTCAAAGTGAAACTTTATCCTTGTGGAAAATCAGAGATGACAGCAGCTTGCATGACAAGAGCTTGTAGTACTGAAATTCTTCTGGCTGAGGTAACTGTCACCAGGAAAATAATTTTCAAAGAATACATTTTGAGGTCCATTGAAGTTGCAGGTTCAAATGGTGACTTTGTTAAGGCCTAAAGTAAAATAGTAATATCCCAAATGGGAACAGGGTCTCTTAACAGAAGTCTAAGCAGGAAAACCCTTTCTAGAAAAGCATAGATATCTTCAATGAAGCAATAGGAGTATGATTCTCTCCCAGATAAAAATTGGAAAAAGCTGCCAGGTGGACCTTAATGGCAGAAAAATGAGTACCTTCATGAAACAAAAAAAATCCAGAATAGAAGATAGTGCAATTGAGGATGAATACATACCCTTAGAGGAAGCCCAAATGGAAACCCCCTTCCAATTACATTTACAGACATTTTTAGCAGCTGTTTTTGGGAGGAAGATAGAATATGGGGCACAGAGAAAGAATGCCTGGAATTTCTGGTTATCAGTGGAAGTGGGGAACCAATGGGTCAGCTTTAGGGCTTTGATGTCTGGATGAGGTTGATTAGACAAGTGAAAAAACAGATCTGGAAGGGGGTCTAGCACCCAAGGAAGGTATATCAGATAAGGCCACTGAAAGGGGAACCATGTATCATGAGGTGAGGCCAAAGGGGCAATGAGGATCACTTTCTCCATGTACCAAATCACTTTCTGAAGAAACGTTGACATGACAGGAATGGGTGGAAAATCTTACAAGACATTTGAGGGCTTTCTGCCCAAACCATAGCACAACCACTACTCTACTCCCCTTTACCAATCAGATTAACCATCTAAGAAACAACAACAAATTTGTCTCAGCCATATTCCTAGATCTATCAAAAGCATTTGATATGGTCTCCCACAATCTGCTCTTAGACACTCTGTCAACCTCATCCTTCGCCCCCTCTACTACTTCATGGTTTAGAAGCTATCTCTCTGACAGAAAACAATCAGTTAAATGGCAAAGTGCACTATCTCCTCTATTACCAACTACTACAGGCGTCCCACAATGATCAATACTGGGTCCTCTACTATTCACCATTTTCACTAACAAGCTACATATTTCCACCCTACATGCATCACTTATACAGTAAGCAGACGACTCCACCCTAATCTGCTCAGCCCCATCCATAACCACTCTTCAAAAGCTCACCTAAGAATCCTTCTGCTCCGTGGAACAATGGATTACCATTATCCAACTTATTCTAAACCCCAGCAAGACCAAATTACTCCTTTTTACCCCCAATAAATCCAAATCTGTACCTGCTACCTTCACTATCACCTCCAAAAACGGGACCACAATCTCCCCCTCCCCTCACACTAAGCTACTTGGGGTTGAAATAGATAACAATCTAAACTTCAATGTCCATATCTCACAACTCATCACAAAGGTACATAAGAAACTAGGAACCCTATACAAACGGTTCCTATCGGACCAAGCTAGAATCTCCTTAGCCCAAACCCACCTCTTGTCTACCCTTATGTATGTATCACCAATCCTAATTCATATCAGGAAAACAGACCTAAACAAACTAGAGTCATGTTACAATAAAATTGCAAAATTCCCTAACAACTCCACTTTTAGAAGTCATCACTGTCTTGCCCTGAAGCAACTACAGTGGTTAGAACTCCCTCAGCTAATTAGCTATCACTAATTCGTCCTCACCTTCAACATAATAAGGAACCCTCTGAAAACCCCAGCCCTAAACCAACTTCTAAACCAATATTCTGAAAATCGCCCTCTACACTCATCCAACAAAGCCCTGCTCTGCATAACCAAAGCCAATAACACTGCAGGGAAAAGTCTGTTCTCCCACACCATTGCTAGGGAATGCAATAACCCCCCACCCCAAAGTATCTCCTCTGCAAAATCCATCTCTCTTTTCAAGAAATCACTAAAGTCACACCTCTTGCAATCATGGCTCTGTCCCTGTATCACATAAAATCTTTTCTGCCACACCTCATCTCCTCTGCTTACCTCAGCTATTCTGTACTCCCTGTCAGGAACTACTATCCTACAAACTATTTCTCATGCTATGACATATCTCCCGAATAGCATTTTCCAGATTCCATTCCTTCATTTTTATGCTTTGTACTACCAATAGGGAATTCAAATTTTGCTAGCTATATACCAAGCTTGCTCAAATCAAACTAAGGTACAAAAAATCTCCTAGACTGTATATATGCCACTGTATAGAACTTTTCTGTCATTCATGGATTGTGTTGTCATATAAAGACATGGAGCTCTGATTGTATATATGCCTCTGTACAGAATTTTTTTTGTCATTTGTTGTAATTGTACCATTATGTTATAGAGCTTTTCTCCCCGGGCCTGCGTTTTAAATGGACCTTGTTCCAGTCGGACTTTCCCGGTAAACAAATGTAAAATAAATAAATAAAATAAATTACATCTATGCAGCTGCTACATGGTCCAGTGCTCATACATTTATAGCCCATTACAAGTTAGACATGTTGTCTAGGAATAGGTAAGCTTTTGACTCCACTGTACTCCTGAATATCCTTCCCTGAGGACCACCCAAGAGTACTCTAGCTGAGGACACTGAGCAATCAGTTGCACAAATGGAAGAAAAAGGCATTAGATATTATAGTTATTTACTCACCATAATTCTGCATCTGTGTTGTCTGTTTTCATCCTTCTTCATCTCCCCCTCCAGTCCCCCATCTGTTTGATTTCTTTTTCCTAGGGTGCCTGGGGGATATCCCTTTATGGACTTGCTATGTGGGCTTCACCCTTTCCACTCTCTTGTAATATCCTTTGCTTTTTGGGCTGAAAGAGTCCAAGTGGCAGATACTACTTTGTCATGTTGTAGTTAATTCAATAGAGGACAAACTCGATCTGAGGTAACTAAGAAGAAGAGAGGGATTGTGGGTAAAGGAAGAAGAAGAAGTTCAAGCTATGGAACCTAAAGTCTTTCAGAGTGGACGAGGATGGATCCAGTGTTGGATGTGAGACCCATCAGTTGAGGAAGGATGACAACAGATGCAGAGATATGCTGAGTGTCTTTCGGCTTTTCCCGGTTAGGGGTCGCCACAGCTCCGGTCCGCTAATGATTGGCAGTTGATTTTTACGTGCCGAGTTGCCAGCCCTGACGCACAACCTTCAACGAAGGTACGCCCATTCACGCCTGTCTCCACGCAGAAGACGCTCTAGCTGAGAATCGAACTGGACAGCGTCTTACTGTGAGGCGACAATGCTACCACAGCACCACCACCGCGATGCAGAGTTATGCTGAGTACACAACTATATTAGATGGACCAAGTCTTTCATTGGGAACATGATGACATTCCAATATCTTTGAAAAAATTTTATGATTTATTGAAACTGGAATTTACTCAAACCATTCCTGTTCCTCCTGTTCTTCCAGCTTTCATTGACGAGGGAAAGGTGGTCCACACAGCCTACCTGGACCTCACAAAAGCCTTCGATACAATACCCCACTCGGGCATTATAGATAAGCTCACCAGCTTAAATATAAACCCCTATGTCACTAGATGGGTTGCAAACTGGCTCAAAGACAGAACCCACATGGTTAGAATTGCTGGAGCCATGTCAGACTCCAAACCAGTAACAAGTGGTGTCCCACAAGGCTCAGTCCTGGGACCTCTCTTGTTCGGTATATATTTCTCGGAGGTACAGGCCAACATGGAAGGACTGTGGCTGACCAAGTTTGCAGATGACTGCAAACTAGGTGCCATAATCGGGTCTATATTATATCATCGAATGCTTAAAAAAGCAAACGCTGATTGATGACCTAATTTAAGCAAAAGCTTACAATCTCGAACTGTCAGATCAGCGATTTTTTTCCCAGGGAAAAAAATCGCTGATCCAAAACACATACACACAACACAAGCACACCAAACAAACAGAAATCCACACACATACACCTAAAATCTGATACCTAACCCTACACTAAACTATGCACACACCACTAACTATCCACTTACCTTAACCCAAACCCTAACCTTAAGGTCCGTCACTATCGCACACTCACCACACTCGCTCCCTAACCTAACTCACTTAAATCCGCCCTAACCCTCATGTCCACTCAGTCGCACACACACCTAACCCGAGCCCTAACCCTAACTCACCTAAATCACCCTAACACTCACATCCACACAATCGCACACTTACCTGAATCCGACCGGTAACTTTCCACCATAACACTGAAAATACCAAAGCAACAGAAACGGACAACCGAATTCTTTCCCTAGGAAAAAATTCGGGTTTCTGCTGCTTTGATATTTTGCAGTTTTGCGAAAATAAGTTTGATCAATCAGCGTTCGCTTTTTTAAGCATTCGAGGATATAATATAGACCCCCCATAATCGACTCTCCAGCCAACACAAGCATCCTACAAAAGGGCCTCGTAGAAACAGACAACTGGTGCCAGAGCCATGGCCTCAAGCTAAACGCCAAAAAGTGTATAGTCATCCCCTTTGGCAAAAACAAAGTGCCCACAAATTACCACATAGGTGGTAATTCATTAAGTATGGAAGAAGTAATTAGGGACCTGGGGACCCAAGTTGATAGCAATCTCTCGTTTGAAAACCACGTGGCCAAAGTGGTTAGAAAAACATTTTATATAGCCCACCTAATCATGAAGGGATTCACATCCAGATCAGGGGAGGTCATCGTGCATCTTTACTCATCCCTCATCAGGCCCATAATTGAGTACAATGCCCCTTTTGGGATGTACCTTACCAGACACCTGCAGTAACTGGAAAGACCCCAAAAGTACCTCACCAAGAGGATTAAAGGGCTCAAACAGATGCTATATGCTGCCCGGTTAAAGAAACTCTAGCTCTACTCAGTGGCATACCACCTGCTCAGAGGCGTCTGTGCCTGATGTATAAAGCCATGTCCAACCCGGAATTAATGGACATGCTGCACCTCAGAAAATCCAAATCCCATCGAGCTACGCGCTCGAGAGACTTGAACCTCAGCACTGAAATAAATAGGACATGCTGGAGGGACAGATTCATAACCCAGAGGCTCCCTTCACTTTGGAATAAAATCCCATTCCAGGTTAGGCATAGTCCCTCATTGACTCTCTTCAAGAATCTTGATGAGTGGATGGGAGATCATAGGTTTACCCCGAGTATCACTTCTGTGTCACTGTTAGACAGAGGCACAGTATACTAACCTCGAAAAAGGGCATAGCAAAATTCATTTAAAATGGGCGGCGAAAGCCAAACACACTTTGGCTAGGCTTATAAATGCCCTAGGGCAGATAGCCTAGTATGAACCTATGAAGAATGTTTTTATTACAGCCTTTAACATGCCTGACATCCAGCCTGCAGCCTATAAGAAGGCAGATAGATTGTATAAAGGTCCTCAGTCTTACAGATTTTTATTTTCTAATCCTAAGTCTGATTCTGTAGTGATTTCCTTGGCAAATGTTGCTCCAGATAGATATTGGAAAATGCTAATCTATCCATGTCTGATAAGGATGGGAAAGCCTTTAATAGATTTGAGGAAAATGGTGTATACTTCTGCCACATTTATTTTTAGAATTCTTAATGGTCACACACACATTTGTTCGCTTCTTTTGAGAATATGAGGAATATTATAACCACTTTCCCTCTTCCAAAGAAAAATCTTCTGTGAGTACACTTTTTGCTTCTGTGTCAAGTGACCAAACAGTCTTTGAAGTCTGCTTATTACAAAGCTGACACCTCATCCAGAGCAGCTGCTGCAGGAACTATTTTGAGAATGTGCATGGTTACATTCTCAAAATTTAACGGAGGATGTTAAAGCTGATATTTTGAATTCCTTTTTGGATAAGGAGGTTGTTTCTGGACCATCTGCTGCTGAGGTTCTGAAAAAGTGTGAGAGAGGAAAGTTGATTCATGAGGTGGCTCAGATTTTTCAGCCTTCCTTTTCCAGAAATGTGAAATGCTTTCCACCTTCCTCTGAACCTTTTTATAAAAAGCAAAACAAAGCAGATCCAGCAGAATTCTGGCAAGCTGATTTTCAAAAAAATACAGGGAGGCTTCAAAAAAGAAAGGGGGAGCTTACCAGAAAGAGAGCCCTAACAAGTCTAAATGGCTATCTGCAAGTTGTAATCCAGCTTCTGTGACATTTTCCATCAGGTCCATGCAGTCACTGAGGCGCATGTAAGAAGCCAGTGTTAATAGGATGATGAAGATTCTAAGCATCCAGATCCAGCTGAGGGTCCTCCCTGTACCTTCCAGTCTGAGAGGGCTGGGTTTTGCCCCAACTCCTAGTTTCTCCTTCTTCCAGTTTGTCCTTCAGATCTGGTGATCAGGGAGCTGAGTGTTTTATGTGGGGTGCCTATGTCATAGCCAGTACCTTGGTCGTATTCAACTGTGATAGTGTCCGTTTCCCCGGTTGACTCATGTTTCAGATCTCAAAGGGTCTCAGAGCCAAGAGGCATTTGATGAGGGTCAGGGCTGACTCTGAGATGTTTAGATCCATCCCTCCTGTTAGGGGCATTGACTCTAGACAGTACAGCTTTGATGTCTGCTTTGGAGTGGAGCTGGATTAGATATCTGCAGGTACCTCTTTTGGGTTCTTCAGATCCTATGGTTCCCTCTTCTGGTCCAGTTTCAACTTCAGTCTTAGAGGCTTTGAGAGGGTTCTTATGCTCTCCCTTGGCTACATCCTGATCCTTTCTGATATTGATGATCCTTTTTTCACTTAATCCTGGTTGACAGGGACAGTCTGCTCCCTTGGGTCTTGAGGAAGCTTTCAAAGCAAGCTCCCCTTCTGCTTCCAAGCCTTCCCTGTAGTCCCCACCATGGAGGGTCATAGGAAGTATTCTTGCAAGAGGAGGCATCTGTATTTCCACAAGGAGTTCTTCTCTGAAGATATTGATTTCAAGAAAGATGAGGATTCCCCAAGATCCTGAATGAGACAGTGAGAGGAATGGTTTACCAGCACACCCTCCAGGAGGAAACCGCATTCAGTGGGGCCTCCAGAGCTGGCCCATCTACTTCCTGGTTGGTATTCCTGTTGACAAGCTCATAGATTTGGTGTTGTAGAAGGCATGGAAGGAGCCGAATGTGGTGGGGCCTATACCATGAATACCTGATAAGATCTTGGTTTCCCTGAGAGGCAGACTACATTGGAGTAATAGTCCCACTGTAGATACCCTTGTGGTTCTAACAACCACTAAAAAGGAGATGTCTTAAGAGATCCTGACTGTCCACCCCCTTAAGAGGGAGGTTAGGGATTTGGACAAGTTTAGAAAGTGGATTTACCCTTCAACAACATTTGGGATGTGTGCACTTAACTATTTAGCTCACTTAACCAGATTCCAGACTTGACTAAGGAATTGTCCAAGTCCCTGTTGGGTGGCTTGCCTGTGGAGGCCTGCAAGACTGTGGACTCACAGCTAGCTATCCAGCAGTCCATATCAAATGTGTCCATGTGCCTTCTTACAAATAGAGCTGGCAGCACTTCCAGATCAGCATGCACCAGCATTGCTCTACATCAGCACACCAAGATGCTTTTCTGCAATTTTGTGGAGAACTTCAAGACATCTTTTTTTGAATTCCCCATATGATGGATCCACCATCTTTGAACTGAAGGTTAAAGAAGCTCTCACCAGAAGTAAACAAGGGAGCGAAACCATATCTGCTGTGGGTATCCATTTTTTCACCCCTCAAAAGTCATTCTTCTGGAACTAAAAGTGTGGTAAAAGACTATGGTTCCACAAATCCCAGGTCTTTGCTCATGACACTTAGGGAAATAGGCCTCCTGGGCTAGAGTGGAGGGAGCAAATTCAATAGGTGGTGCTGTATGGCAGAAGTTGCTTGCAGAACCAAGGGTTTCTGGGCCCTTTTGCTGACATACCCTTCCAGTTATCTTGAATGGTTGCTCAACTGCTGTGCTTTGCTGCACTTGTCTCTGCACCTTGATGCCTGGTTAGCCATCACAAAAGATTCATGGTTGCAGAGGCTTTGCTATTCCTATTGTTTTCCAGCCTCAAAACAAGCAAAGAGAACTTCCTGATGTTCCACCCAGTCAGAGGCAGGAGCCTTTGTAGTCAAGAAGCTGTTAAAGAAACAAGTCATCCAGGAGGTCCCACCAGATCAGCAAGGGTCTGGCGTCAACTTGAGATTCCTTTTGTTTCCAGAGAAAAATTGGGACCTCAGACCTATTCTGGACATCATTCATCTGAACTAATGCACAAGACAGACAAAAATTCCAAATGGTCATGGTTCAGTACATTTTGCCTTTATGAGGATGGACAACTGGATGTGCTTGGTGGACCTGTAAGACACCGACTACCACATCAAGATAGGGAGTCCTGGAGGTTCCTCTGCTTTCATCTGAGAGCCAGTCATTTTCAGTTCAGGGCACTGAGCTTTTGGTTTTACCACAGCCCCTGACTGTTCAAATGCATTGTGGTGTTTGCAGTAAAACTCGGGGTCCAGGGGTTCCTGGTGTTCCCATACTTAAATGACTGGCTTATGATCAAGGGATCTACTTGTTTGAGCCAGGGACTTATTGGTCTTTTCCGCCATTAGTGTGTCACAACCAGCAATGCGCTGTGTGACTGTTTCCAATTTGGTTTTGCAAAACCTACATTTGTCTGTTTCTCCCAAGTGTTCAATAGACTTTCTAAACCAGTGTGTACGTAGCCCACTGTCTTGGGCCACCAATATCAGCCTTTCATCTCTTGGTTTGAATTCTCCTCTGCTTAATCATTCCTGCATTCGTTCCTGATCAACATGAGGTTCTTCCAGGAGTTTTCTATACTTGCAACTATTTATGCATTTTCCACATTTCTGGTCTTCTCATCTGGTCCTTCACCTTATATTCTTTCTTTTGTTTTTTTTGGCACATTCAGTTGCTGCCTGTTTTTTGTCTACTTCTGGTTTGAATTCCATTCCTGCTTGATGCCAGTATGTTTCTGAAGTCATCTTAGATTTATTATCCTCATGTTTCAAAACTTTCACTACATTTGAGTCTTGCGAGATCAGCAGATTTGTGTGGAGTCCCACAATTGCAGATGTATACATGTAATCAGTTTCAAGGAGGCCCAATCACTCCTTTGCAACAGGGAATATATAATCTTAGTATGCACTAATTTTTATAAATCATTTGGTGAGCATGAAGCGTCCTTCTTGTTTTCCTATCTAATCTATCCAACACATTTTGAGGCCAGCCAATCACTCCAAAACTGTAAGTTAGGACAGGAAGAGGAAATTAGTTTATAGCTTGGATTTTGTTCCTAGATGTCAACACTGTTTTCTGGATTAATTTAAGTCTTCTGAAGTATTCCTTACTAAGTTTTATTCGCATTTGTTCATGTTTTATTGTTGATCCTTCATTAGTTCCCAACATTTATATGCTCCCTCTTGCTCAAGTTCTTTTATATCATGTTCTTGTCTCAAACTGATGTTTTCCTGGTGCTGCAGTTTTCCTGCTTTAAAGTTTCCTTTTGCACATTTATCAAGACTAAATGACATTCTTATACCATCTAAAAATGTTTTGACAACTTGCAGTTGTACTATCAGTTCCTGATCTGATGAGCTATACAGTTTTAAATCATTGACAAAGAGAAGATAAGTCTTTAAACTTTGTTGTTTTCTATGAGTCAAATTATAGTCATGGCCTAAGCTGTTAAGTAGACAGCTTAATGGGTTAAGAGCAAGGCAGAATAACAGCAGTGACAGAGAGTCAACCTGGAATATTCCTCTTTGAATTTTTATCCCTGGGAGGTGCTGTAGTGGACGCTTAGTTCAATGATCCATGCTGTATCAACCCATGCAGTTTCCAATTAATTTAGTGAGGATTTGCAGACAGTATTTTTTTTTTTTTTATGGTTAGCTTCCCCTGTGGTTCCTCTAAGTTGTCCCATCATTTTTCCATCTTCCATGGCCATGTTTACCACTATTTCCCTCCTATGGTGAGGGACTTTTCAAAGGAGAGATGGTCCAAGGCATGTGGACAGTGATGGAGGCCAAGCTTCACATCAATGCGCTGGGTATGAGGGCAGTCCTCTTACAATACAGGCTTTTTAGAACTCTCCCCAAGGGTGTGATTCTGATTCAGACAGTATGTCAGTAGTCTGGTATATCAACAAACAAGAGGGAACTTGATCATACCCGTTGTGTCAAGTTGTCATTAGGGTGTGACAATGAGTGATTGTCTTCTCAATGATTTTGTGTGCCAGCTCATAATCAGGAAAGTCCAATGTGTTAGTGGACAATCTGAGCAGGTCCATTCTTTTGCCCTGAGAGTAATCCCTGAAACAATCAGTTGCTACCAATATCTTCAGCCACTTGGGCCAACCTTACTACTATCTTTTTGCAAGCCCCTTCCACACCAAGTCTCGTAGCTTTTTTGCTCTGATCCCTCAGAAGGAAGGCTCACCAAGGGATGCTGTGACCTACACTTAGCCCTCAAATCCAAATGGGAGGATAGATCCAAAGTCTTAGATTTTGTCTGGGTCAGAGTCATGGAGGTGGATGGATTCAACATTTTAGAAATCTTCTTGCATGGAGTGGAGCTCAAAGAAGTTGCAGGAGGACAGAGGTCAGAGGAGCACTTCCTTGAATCCTTATGATTGTCTTGAACCACTCCTGAAGATTTTTCACAGGAGGACTGGACTCCAGAAGTAGATGAAGCTGAAGGAGAAAGTCCTTTTAAAATTAGTTTGTTCTTTTTTTCTCAGGTGGGGCCCAGTTGTTAAAAAGTACAGTTTTGTACCTACCATAAATGTAGATGTTCGAGTGCTAATACAGCTGCAGTAATCACAGATGGGTTCTCTGCCGTCAGGCGGTCCCTCGGTCGGCCGAATTCCAAAGTCTTGGTCCGGCGTCAGTTGTCGTCGCTTTCTCTTCTGACGTCAGTGAGGCCAGAGTATATAAGACACAGCCGACGCCATGTTCTTCAGTCTTTCTTGCCCCAGATGTCAGGTGCCCCCAGAAGGAAGGCAATACCTAAATAGTGCTTATATACATATACAAGCAATGCAATATAATCCAAAATCAGTGGTAGCAAGCAAATAAAACATAGCCGGATAACCCAGTCAGGTAGTATGAAGAGGTTGCTAGGCCTCATGCCTTTACCAAGTGGGGAAGGAGGGAGGAAACCTGTACGCAGCTGTATTAGCACTCGAACATCTACATTTATGGTAGGTACAAAACTGTACTATGTTCATCGTGCATACAGCTGCAGTAATCACAGATGGGTAGAATCCCAAAGCTATGTACTGGGTGGTAGGTACTAGGAGGAACTGGGTTGAGCCAGAATGCCCTGCAAAACAGCAGTGGCAAAACCTGCTCTTGTTCTGGAATATAAAGGCAGATGGTAGTGTTTTGTGAAGGTATGTACAGAACTCCAAGTGGCTGCCTCCAAAATATCTTGGTAGGAACTCCTCTGAGGAAGGCTGTAGAGGTAGCTGTGGCCCTGGTGGAGTGTGATCTGATACCTGCAGGAACAGATTTTCCATGATAGGAGTAACAAAACCGTATGCAGTGGCCTATCCACTTTGAAATAGTCTGTTTTGTAACTGGCTTCCCTTGAGCCCCTACAGCATAGGACACAAAGAGTTGTTCTGATTTCCTGAAGGACTTTGTTCTGTCCAAATAATAACGAAGCTGCCTATGGATGTCTAAGGAGTGTAGCAGCCTTTCCCCTTTGTTTTGAGGATTGGGGTAAAAGGTGGGTAGGTGTATGGCTTGATTTAAAGCTACCCTGGATACCACTTTAGGCATAAATGATGGGTTGGTACGAAGGGAATCCCTGTCCTGATGGAAAATGAGAAAGGGCTGCACCGCCATGAGGGCCTGAAGTTCAGAAACCCTACGAGCTGAAGTGATGGCCAGAAGGAAGGCTGTCTTCCAGGACAAATATTGCAAATCTGTTGAGGCAGCTGGTTCAAAATGAGGCAATGTTAATTTTTCTAGTATGTAATTAAGATCCCAGGCTGGTATTGGTTGTTTCCTTGGTGGTCTTATATTCTTAGCCCCTCTGAGGAGCTGTCGTAAGAGTGGGTGAGAAAATAAAGGAGGATCAGTGTTGAATTCTGCAGAGATGGCTGAGGCATGGATTTTTATGGAAGAAAAAGAAAGTCCATTGTTCAATAGCTCCGCTAGGTACTGTAATACCTGAGGCAAGTTCAGTTTTCTATGGTCCTGGCCTTTTTTCTCATTCCAAGAGCAAAACCGCTTCCATTTTGCGGAGTAAGCTTTTCTTGCAGCTGGCCTTCTGGCCTCCAAAATGACATCCTGTACCTCCTTGGAGAGTAGGTTCTGTTGTGGTGTTAAGGAATTTTCCATGCAGCGAGATTGGGTGTTTTCAGCTGACTGTGAAGAGTTTTGTAGCTGTGCTGAGTCAGCAGAAGAGGCATTAGAGGCAGGGACCAGGGAGGAGTATGTGTTAGGCTCCTCAGGAGTGGGTACCAGTGTTGCCTTGGCCAATCTGGAGCAATCAGTATCATCTTCGGTTTGTCTGTTCTTGCTTTCAAAAGCACCTTGGGCAGAAGAGGCAGAGGTGGGAATGCGTAAACTGTCCATGCTGTCCAACTGAATGAAAGGGCGTCCACTCTCCAGGCCTTTGGGTGAAAAGTCTTTGAACAAAACTTTTCCAATTGATGATTCCTGTGGGAGGCAAAAAGATCTATGTCTGGCCTCCCCCATGCTTGGATTATTTCTGCAAACACCTGAGGATGTAACTTCCATTCATGTGGATCTGTCATTTTTCTGCTTAGATCGTCTGCCAGTGTGTTTTCCAATCCTGGCAAGTACTGTGCTTGAAGTTCGATTTGTCTTTCCAGAGCCAAGTTCCAAAGAGTCATGGCTAGTCTGCACAAGGGGTATGAATGTGTTCCTCCTTGTTTGTTTATGTACCACATTACCGTGGTGTTGTCTGTTCTTATCAGTAATTGTCCTGGATGCAGGAAGTCCTTGAAAGCTGTAATTGCATTTATTACTGCTAGCATTTCTTTTTGATTGATGTGAAGGTGCTTTTCTTTTTGGGACCATTTGCCCTGAATGCACCTGTTCGTCATGTGCACCCCCCAGGCGTAGTCTGAGGCGTCTGTGGTTATGACTTGTTTTGCTTGAGGCTTGCAGAATGGGAGGCCTTTGTTTGCTTGACATGCTTGGGCCCACCATAGAAATTCCTTTTGCAAACATGGAATTATTGGTATTATTGTTTCCAAACTGTGACTGTGTTGAGACCATAGGTTTTTTAGGTACCACTGAAGTTTCCTCATATGCAGCTTTGCAAATGGGGTTAATAGAATGCAAGATGCCATGAATCCCAGAGCCTGCAGGATTTTCCTTGCAGTAAGCCTGGAACTTTTTGCTAGTATTTTGAAGTACTGAGATAGTTGCCCTTGTTTTTCTGGTGTAAGGTAGGCCATCTGGGTGTTTGTGTCCAAGTTGGCACCCAGGAAAGTTATTTTCTGGGATGGTGTTAGCCTTGATTTCTCTTTGCTGATTGTATATCCCAGAGAAAGCAGTAACCGTGTCACATATGCCAGATGTTCCAGAAGTATGTTCTTGCTGTCGGCTTGGATCAGGCAGTCGTCCAGATAAGGGTAAATTTGTATCCCTTGAAGTCTGCAGTAGGCAATCACTGATGCCAGGCACTTTGTGAATACTCTGGGCGCAGTAGATAAGCCAAAGGGCAATGCAGAGAATTGATAGTGGATTGAACCTGCAAGAAATCTGAGGTATCTTCTGCAGCTTTGTCTGATTGGGACATGCAGGTATGCCTCCTTGAGGTCCAATGTTATCAGCCAGAACTCCTTGCCCAGCATGGGAAAAAGCTGCTGTAATGTGAGCATCTTGAATTTTGGTACGATTAGAAATGTGTTTAGGGTGGATAAGTCCAAAATGGGTCTCCAGTCGGTTCTTTTCCTTGGTACCAGGAAAAGTCTTGAATAAAAACCTTGACCTTGTTGGTGGGTAGCTACCTCTTGAATAGCTCGCATGCTTATGAGCTTTGAAATTTGCAGTTGTGCCTCTGCCCTTTGATTTTGTGGCAGGTTTGGCATGCCTCTCATTTTTGGAAGAGTGTGAAATTGAAATTTGTAGCCTCTGTTTATAATGTCCAGGATCCATTTGTCTGTTGTGACAATATGCCAATTGCTTGCAAATAGTGCTAGTTTTCCTCCCAAAGGTGCTGCCAGCTGAGACATGCTTGGCATGGAAATGAGGGAGTCATTGGGTTTGCTTCCTGTATTGTTGTGCACTGTCTTTGCCACCTCTTGGTGCTGGAGTTTGCCATTGTCAGCCTCTATATGATCCTTGTGATTGCCCTCTGCCCCTTGTGCGTCTGTATCTACCTCTTTGGGGCTTGTCAGTGGCTGGAAAGGACCAGTTTTTTGAAGGCCAATTTCTGCTAAAACGTGGCGGTTGGACCTGTAAGAAAGCTTTGACAGTTTGCATAGATTTGGCTTTTTCTTCCATTTTCCGTAGTATCTCCTCAGCATTAGTACCAAACAGCACATCCTTTTGTAAAGGAGCATCTAGAAGTTTAGCTTTCACATGATCAGGTAAATTTTGTTCCCTAAGCCAGGCGTGTCTGCGAATGACTGATCCTGTAGCTGCCGCTCTACTTGAGGCCTCTAGGGCATCATAACCACATTGTAAAGTGTGTTTACCCACTTGTTCTGCACTATGCATCATATCCTGTAACTCCTTTAAATCTTGTTGTTCAGGTTGAGACATTTTGTTCCTCAATTGTGATAACAGGAACTGTTGATATTTAAGCATATGAAACTGACAATTTAAAGCCCTCATGGCTAGGGTGGCCGAGGTATATACCTTTTTCCCCCACCTTTCCAAAGATCTTGATTCCCTTTCTGCAGGAAGTGGATTTTTGGCAGTGGAGGCCTTCAATCCCTTGGGGCCTTGTGAAATGGTTTCAGGGTCAGCATTATGGCTTTTGAAGAGAAATTAGTGTGAGCTGGGTACTCTGTAATACCTATCAGGTTTGACTGGTGCAGGAGGCAGAGAATCCAGGTTAAGACAAGCCTCCAAATAGACATCATCTAGTATGTCCAAAACAGGGGGTATAGCCAGAGGTCTGTGTTGAGGTAACAAAAGAAATTCCCTAAGTCTTTTCTTGGAATCTGAAAAGTCTTGGCCTTCCCAGTGGAAGTGTTCCCTCAAGGTGTGTAAGGTTTCCCCAAAGGAAAAATCCTCAGGAGGGGATACAGAGGGAATGGACTGTTCTGCATCCGAATCCTCAAAAGGAGAGTAAGAGTGTTCCTCTGCATCAGAATGTTCTGATAAAATGGATCCCTGATCAGAAGAGGGAGAATCTTCCTCCACTCTGGGTCTCTTGTCTGGAGGGGGTTGAGAACCTCTGATAAGAGTAATTAAATCCTCAGCCATTCTAAGCATCTGTTTTTTAGGCATGGGACCTGGAGATGGGCCCTGTACAGCAGGCCTCATGGGCTGCCTGGCTGCTTTGGATTTAGTAAAGGCCTTAATTGAAAAAGAAGATGAGGGCCTAAATACACCATGGGTGGAGGTGGACCTGTCCACATTAGTAGGCTCAACATTAGCAGAGGCTTCGGTTGTAGTCTGGGAAAGGGCCGAAGACCCAGCGGTCTCGGGTACAGAGGACACCGCCAAAGAAGTGTCGTCGGTAGTCAGGGACTGCAAAGGCGTCTCGCTGAGAACCGGACCACGTGTAGCCTGTTTTGGCGTGGTGTCGGCGGGGACCGCAGGCCTCGTGTGTCGGTCCTTTTCCTTGCGTTTTTGGTCAAAACGGTAGTCGGAGTGTCCGACGACATTTTATAATCAAAAGCTTTAACAAAGTAGTGCTGGGCGAACTCCACCCGACGCTTAATAGTGCGTTTATTGAAGGTAGTGCAAAAGCTACAGCCCAAGATGTCGTGGTCTGGGCCCAAACAAGGTATGCAGTGGGAATGGAAATCCTTATGCGGTATTTGCTTCCCACAAGAAATACAATTATTAACTTTTTCTGACATCGGTCTGAGGCAAGAAAAGTTTCAACGGGTACTTAGCTTTAATGAAGACTTCGGATTCCAAAATATTCGTAATTCAGGAGCTGGCCGACCGGCACTTGCGAACTGCTTCTGCTTCGGGCACCACGCGGCAAAAAAGACTGAAGAACATGGCGTCGGCTGTGTCTTATATACTCTGGCCTCACTGACGTCAGAAGAGAAAGCGACGACAACCGATGCCGGACCAAGACTTTGGAATTCGGCCGACCGAGGGACCGCCTGACGGCAGAGAACCCATCTGTGATTACTGCAGCTGTATGCACGATGAACATCTAGCATAAATCTTGCAATCTATATTAAGGTAAGATGGACCAAGTCAACAGACACATTTCAAATGACTGTCAGAACTGGGAATTTTGTGCCAGCAAGTGGCGCTCTTTTTAAAACCTGTAGGTTTATCTGACATCCTCAAAAAATTACATATCTGCAAAAGGGAAAGACAGAGTAGACAAAATGCCAACAATGGTAACAGCGATATCCAAGGGTAAAAAAAAAAGCAATACTAATAATGGTAAAAGGAGGAACACCAAGCAGGTAAGAAGAAAGTCTGTAATTGCAGAAAGCCCAATGGTAAATCTACGTAATTTAGAGTTAATGAAGTTATCTATTTATAATTTTTTTTTTCTTTTTTTTTTTCAAACAGAGGAGAATAAGGAAGGGAAACAAAAAGGAAAAAGGTTTCCAACTGGATAAGGAATATATATAATTTCACTTATCTCACTATCCCACGCTCAAGTTAGTGGTGACCATGTCTTATTGCTAAAGCGGCAAACAAGATCTGAGGTAACAAAGGAGCAAAGAGGCACTGTAGGTAAGGGGAGGAGAGCGAGCTAAGGAACCTAGTCTTTCAGAGTGGCTGAGGATGGATCCAATGTTGGATCCAAGACCCATCAGTTAAGGAGCAGATGAACAAGACATCAGATATATAGTTTCAGAAAAAGAAAATTCCTCAAAGGAAAATCAGAACACTTTTCTCCTGAGACGGATTCTGGTAAAAACAAAAGCTGTTTCTTCACAATCATTTTTTGCATTCATCACACTGAGAAACTTCAGGAAAAGATTTTCTTTTCTTTTACCAGTAAACCCAGAATGAGAAGGATGTACAGCCTGAACTAAGCCCTAAGCTAAGTCCAATAATCACTCTTGTCTAAAATAACTGGGACAGGGGAAGATAAATGAAGTTCCACAGAAACAGACCATCTCCAGTCTGGTACACCACCCTGGGGAACAGGCATCCCAATCTGGCGGAAAGCATTTCCTTCTACTTTCTCTGAGAAATGGCACCCAGATCATTGATTTTTTTATAGCTCTGCTCAATTTATCAATGGTTTGGAAGGTAGAAGGTACCCTTAAACTTTGAATGCTGGTCAGCTGTTACATCCTGGAAAGAATATCACCCATATTACTAAGGTTACTGCAGCAGTGATCAAATGATGAACTTCCACCTTTCTCCTTCAATTTACTTTGTAAACAGAAACCACACTTCTCTTTAGATACAATACCCTGTATCCCCTTTACTGGATTGCTGAGACCATTAACATTCCATATTAAGACATATAATTTCCCTATAACACTGCACCTTAAAAGCCCTCAAAATGTCCACTTAACAGAATAACCTTACACTCAATGGGGGTCTGCTATCATAGCCTATTCGGCACAGCACCTCACCTCCATTTTCCAAAGATGCCAAGAACCTCTACTGCATTCTAATATAGCATATATACAAGGGAAACATCCATGAAACATTCTCAGTGTTCCAATTTAGTCTACATTAATAAGAGATATATAGCTCAGAGCCTCATGGATCATAATGCTTCTCATGTAATGCCATGTGTCGTAAGTAGCACATCACGGTAATAACCTATAGTTCTATACATATATGAAATCCTCAGTAATCCCAAATCTCCATCAACACATCAAGCCTGTAAAAAGAACACAGCAGACAAGCGAATGTGACAATACAGACTTTGTAATCCACAATGTGACACCAGTGAGCGATAAAAACACAGCTTTATTCCAAAATCCAGGTGGAGATGTTCCACAATGAACAATAGGAAAATACCAAGCAGCAATTGCATACACTGAATAAAAATGTTTTTATTCAGTGTATGCAATTGCTGCTTGGTATTTTCCTATTGTTCATTGTGGAACATCTCCACCTGGATTTTGGAATAAAGCTGTGTTTTTATCGCTCACTGGTGTCACATTGTGGATAACACAGCAGACAAACCATATTTGTGAAGGACTAATCTGTTCTCCCAAGGTGGATGCATCTGCTCCTATAAAAGAACCACTGACTTGTTACCTCGTACCATTCCTACAGTAGATGGGAATGTAAGCTCCCCGTGAAACAAGCCCCACTGTGCCCAGAAGAAGCAAAACGCTGAAAGCGATGTATTACTCTTGTCCTTACTCCTCTGATACTCACTTTTCTTAATACTGCCTGTTCTTAACAGATTAATAGTTAACTCAGTATGAATCATTACTCATTGTATATTATTAATCACCCCATTAGCCTTATCGTCTTACACAATTGCTCATTTAGGTTTCAATCCAATTCACCAAGGATAAATATGTCCCATAAACATCATCAGCATCATAATCCCCCCCTTTTCCCCATTTTCTTCATGGGATCATGGGTGTTGTCACTTGCCATCTCTCTCTATTCAATGCCACTCTCCAACCTTCTTCAACACTCATTCCTGACTGTCAACTATGTCATCTTATGCATAAACCACATGATTTCATAGACATGATTTCTATAAGAACTGTAACGTGATCTTAGTCTTACTTTATCCGAAACAATGGTTTAAGACATAGATCTTCTGTAGCTTAATTTCTACTCCAAAAAATAACAAGGGGTGGGGAACAAAACAGTTTCTGAAGACCCAGTTACTTGCACTGCTCCTCAAGTAGTCATCTATCATAAAAACTAAGAAGGCTGTCTCTCAAATTCAATTCAACAAATATCACTCTCATACTATCAGTTATATTAATAATGTACTAAGTTCTCAAAAATATTCAAAAATTAAATCTGTTTGCAATGTGTTACTTTATTTTTGTTCAATCTATGAGCAAAGGAAGTGACATTAAGTTTACTTACTTAAATCAGTATATTATCTCTGAGTCCAAATACACAATATACAACTCACTGCAATCTTCTCTTTCGGCTGTTCCCGTTAGGAGTCACCACAGCGGATCATCTGTTTCCATTTCTTCCTGTCCTCTGCATATTGCTCTGTCACACCACTGCAATACCACTCTTAAAAAGGATAACTATCCACAAACAGTATCTTCAACAGCAAAATCACAAATTAAACAACTGTACTCTTTCTTAATAAGTTGATGTATCTGTATCTACTCAACTCTTAGAGCTGTCATGGTCTTTAAGAACCATTTCAACTTGAAAAGAGAAACATATTTCATAGTAGATCTATTCTTTGCAGTAGGCACTTGCTCATCTTTCTTATCCCCAGCAAGATTTGTAAATCCCTCTACACCTCCTGAAACTTGGTTGTGCAGAACACCCAAAAATGCATCCATTGTCTTTTCAGCCTCTCCATATGATTTGATATCAGTGAAGGGTGCAGTTTAAGGGGGAGACATTTCAATATGGCTGGATACAAAATTTTAAATCTAATTCTTCTTCTTCTGCATAGTTTTACAGCTAGGAGAAATAAGGCTCTTCTCTTAGCACTGCAGAAAAATAATCTTGATAAACATATACTCTTGAATTCCTATATATTAAGCGCAGCACTGGCTTCCACAACAAGGATCAGATCCTGTTCAGAAATTATATGGTGCAATGTAGACTACTATTTGCCTAGGAGCCCTCTGAATACTCTGTGTGGGCTGTAATGGTGCAGGATGCACTCTTTCCAATAATCATTTGTCAGTTCCATCCATTCCAATGTCATTTTTTTATTATAACCTAAACAGTCTCTCCCGTAAAATGTTTCATGAATCTGTCAGTCTCAGGCTTTCTGGCAGGCTGTAGACTCATGGCCAATGATAGACTCTGCTATGCAACTGAGCTGTGCCTCAGATCCATGACTCCTGATTTTAGCTTAACATTTCCTTTTATTAGACTGAATCATGTCAGTGTGTTTATTCAGTGCAGAGTAAACTAAAACATTTTAGTTTTGGTCTCAGTACAGTCTTCAGTTTTTTACTTTTACTCTGATGGACTGATTCATTCTCTACATCTCATAAATGATACTTTTCAGTGATACTTTGGGTTCCTCTTCCACTTGATAAGTTGGTTTCCACTAATTCCAAAGTCATTCTTCCCTGCACTGCATGGCCATTAGTTACAGTTCCTAATGCCAGCTTCTGACTACTCCTAACTCTTTTCTTGACATAAGATTTTAAGTGATGAGAAGTGAGCCAGTCAGTGTCACAATGCCATAAAGCCAGGTATCCTTCTGCACTGCCTGTAGCCAGAATTCAGGAGTGGACTTAGACTACTGGAACATTTGGACAAGAGAATAGGATGAAGTGCCCAACAGACAGCTCTCCTATCCCAGGCAAGACCTGTGGAAACTTGATGCTTGTGAGCCCTGTGTTGAAGACCAGAGGATTCACACATTACTGCCATGGACTGCAGTGGGTGACAACATAGGACATCACTGCACTACCCAATTCCACTGTTAGACAAAGCTGTTTGGAATTAAAATCATGCCTACATGTTGAGAATTTCAGCATGCTAACATAGCAAATCTCTTGCTAGATGAAGAAGTTGGTGAGATATAGGATTTGTGCTGCAGTAGTAATGTGAACTAAGGTCAGCTCGGTCAAGCCAGGGATACTAGAATGAGTTTATACTTGTCTTTTCTCATTTTCAGAAACACTTTCTGAATTAACGGGAATGAGGTTTCCTGATGCTGGGAAAGAAGCCACCCGGTTTTTATTAGTGTCAGACGCATTCTGCATGTGTCATACTAAATGATGGAACTTCATGCATCGAACATGGTATTTTTATGTATGGAGAACTGCTGCCAAGCAAGAAAGCACTTCCTATGGCTGGACGAAAGATGAGCATGGAGAACTGAGTGAGGTGACAAGAAGGTAGGTAGGTGTGTGTGTTTAAGTAAAACACCCAGTTAGGGATGGTTGGTTGGTTAACTTAAAAAAAAACTCCTAACTAGCCAGAGACACAAAAGACAAACCAGCAATCCAACAAAATGGTGAACAACCAGCAGAAAAATCAGCAGCAAATCCAGCATGGATAAAGGTTCCTTTAGAAGGTTTATTAAAAAATACACTTAAAAACAATAAAAAGGTATTAAATAAAGTGAGGTACTATTGCTTTCATCCTGGTACCTTCCAGAACTTTCTCAGATAAATCTAAACAGACTACACCCAACTTAGCCCTTAATTTTTATTTTTTATTTTATTTTACATTTGTTAACCAGGAAAGTTCGACTGGACACAGGTCCCCTTTCAGCGGAGGCTCGGGGAGAAAAGCTCCACATACAGTACAGTACAAATGAGGATTTAAATAACCTCTGTTGAAGCCACTACACTGCAGTCATCTTTCAAGAGCTTTCATTCTCAACAAACAAGCTAGACTACAGTTATCATTAAGTCCTGGGATTTTTAAAAGCATTGAAAAAGAGCAGCCAGTACAATTCCCTTATTTCTAGCCATACTTGCCTACCCCCCCCCCCCCGTTTCCCAGCATCTACTTTTTCTAAAATGACAAATTTGAAGGAGTGTTCAGGGTAAACTAAAATATGCTTTGCCAGGGCACTTGCATTTTTATTCTTTTTAAATCTGGGCCCCTGTACACATGAGTACAAGAAAGGCATATTAATGATGCAGCTGACAGGGATGATTTTCCTGCCCATACCACTCATGTGGACAAAGTAGTTCACCAAACCCATGAGGACTAATGACCCCCAGAGGCCATTTGACCACAATCCATCATATTTTCCTCCTTTGCGAAGATCAGAGAAGTTGAAAAAAAAAAATCATAGAGGGCCTTGGGGAAATATGGCAGGACAACCAACACAGAGGAATAATTATTGGGGCGAAACTTGTTTTTGAAACCCCCCCCCCTCTCCAAGGACTGCCAACTACCGGCATTGAACAATACGGAAATGACTGTTGCCGATGACTCTTTTTACCCAAAAATTATAATGATGGAGGTGACTTTAAAATATACAATTGTTTAGCAAACTTTTTGGCTAAAGGTCTGACTTTTGTTCCCTCTACGAGGGTTAATATTGCAAATCTTACTATGGATTTAAAACAGTACACATGCAAGTTGAATTTCAGACACATTTTAATGAAACACCTCGTATTCTTTCAGGGTTGAAAATTGCTAGTCCATATAAATCCACCTCTGATCCTATTTTAAAATTGTTTGAAAAAATATGAAAGATGGATTCAAGGCTGACCCTGGGTCCCACTAACTATCCACAGGTGGAATATAATATTTCTAAAGAAGAAATTAAAGTATTGAATGAGATTAAGGAACATGGCCTAAGGGTCATGAAACCTGATGGGGGCGGGGTGGGTGGTGATTATGGATATGGATGATTATAAGACAAGAATGGAGTTAATATTAAACTCAGGAACTTATGCCCAGGTTAGTATTAATGAATTAAATCAAGCACAGAGGAAAGTAAAGGGTCAGTTAAATGACATGTTTATTGAGGGCAGGATTACGGTAGATGAATTTAATTACATGGTTATGCCTTCTCCTGGGACTCACATAATTTTTGGAATACCAAAAATACATTAACTCTGCCACTAACCCACCTATGAGACCCACAGTGGATGGCAGGGGGGTCCCTTACTAGTGCCTGTACTAAATTCCTAGACCAAACCCTGAAATACCTGTTAGAGAAAGAAAACCAAGTGCGTAAAGACAGCTGGGATTTTTTTAGAGAACATGAACAAGCTAGACTTTTTTGAGGAAGATCTTTTAGTCACTGTAGACGTGAAAGATTTGTAGTCTGTGATCCCACATTCTGAGGGTATAGAGTGGTTTTGTGAATATTTAGCAGTATTAAGTAATAGTTTAAGGGTGTGCACACTTATGCAACCGGCTTATTATATGTTTTTTATTTTTTATATTTTTTTCCCCTAACAGATTTGTTTTTCAACTGAATTGTACAGGTTGTAGGTCACATTAAAGGTGGAAAAAGTTTTGAAATTATTTATTGTGGTCTCATTTTTTATATCACAAAAACCTGGACTTTTAACAGGGGTGTGTACACTTCTTATATCCACTGTAGGTTTTGTTTAATTGCTTACTGGAAAAATGTTCAAAACTACAAATTTAAAACACTCTAAAAAGTGGTGCTATATTACGCAAGGAATATAAATAAATGCATGGTCCTACAAATGTGTGCAAGGGGCCTATGATTTGAAACCACTCCAAAGGTAAACTTAATCCACCACTAGCCAGATCCATTTTTTTGAATGTGAGTTTCTTGGGCAGAGAAGCTTACTGTTCATACTAAGTCTGTTTTCATTATGAGACTGTACTATTTGGTTTAGCAAATGTCCATCATAATTTATGCTACAAGATTTGAAATTAAACATTTTAAATACATCTAATCATTGTAGAAGTAAAGAAGAAAACAGTATGCACACTGACAGGTTTGAACAATGTTTGTGGTATATGGCGTGAAACGGCAAAGAAATGGGACACTGGAATGGCTGGGGGGTGATCCGTTACCCCTGCCTAGGGTCCAATTTGACCATGACCTGGCTAAGATAAGCAGCAACTTATCTCATAGGTAGCGTACAAGTGTCTGATGAAACAGTACACTAGTATATTTTGATGTACTGGAATACAAAACTACTGTTAGAAACAGGCTGTTAAACTTCCCATTGCTATATTCATACTGCTTCACTCCAGATCTTGCATTTAAAGATATATTAATGTCTTGTGAAAAAGCTGTGTAGATTAGCAGTCAGCAATAAAATACATAACCCATAAAGTGGTGCAATGGTGCAAAAAGAAGAACAAATAATCCAAAAAATGCACTACCAGGGTTTCAGGACTCCACACAGTTTTATTTAACACAAATTGTTAAGCCCTTTCATCAATCCAAGTTGACTACATCAGACCAATTAATTCTGTCCCCATGTCTGGAACATCCCCATCCAGTTTGTTGGCCTGTCTCCACAGTGTTTTCAGATAGTAATTTCAAGCTTAAAAATAAACATTGTTCTCCAAACATCTTTTCAGTGTTAATGGACAGCAATAAACATTAATAGAATATATTCAGTTTGGAATTTTAAAAAAGTTAATAAATTAACACCAGTCTCAAAATCATAAACTTTATTTTCATAGCTTTTTTAATAAGGGTGTCTTACTTTCTGGATGGGAAAAAGCTGTCAGTTTCTGTATCTTCTTTAGTATTGTTTCTATTGTTAATAAGCTTATAGTATTTTCGTTTTCGTTTTGCAATACCTTTGGTGGTTAGATGTCTCAATTTTAGTATATTTTAACAGAGCCAGTACCACTGAGCCCCTGGTAGTTGAGGAAGCTGGCCCTACTGAGCCCTGGTGGTTGGAAACCATTCAAACATACATGCCACAGTAGTTCCTTTCAATCAGTTGGGTTTCTTAATCTCCATGTAGTGGTAGTTATGGGACTCGATACAGAAAGTGGAAAATAAATTTAGAAAAACAACTGCATGCTTGGCAGTGTTTGCATACAGCACTCTGGTTCTGTTTTCCCTTGATATCATACAGGTGTTCACAAATTCTTTCTTTAAATGGTCTGATGGTTTTCCAAAGTAAAAAGCTAAGCACTTTGTACGTGTTCCTACACACACAAAGAAACAAAACAAATCACAAAAAACTGCATAATAGTTCATGTGCTTTTTTCATTTGCTACTTTTGCTACATACACTTTCTTAGCAGAGGAGTAGGTAAGTCTGTCTTTGTTACCCATGCACTGGTAGTTCCTACAGTTTCTGTTACAAATGTATGTATCTGGTGGTCCTGTGGGATCACCCCTTCAAACTGGGTTGTATTTTCAAACCATCATCTTAAATTCTGAGCTCTTTTACAAATTTTGGTTTTGGGCAGATACTGAGCTGATTTTTGCTCCCTGACATGCTGCTGTTCTACTGCGATCTCACAGAACTGCATTCACAAAAAAGAGACTCCATACATAATACTATTCACATTAAGTACATCACAAAAGGAAGGATGTTAATGAGGGGAAGCCTCTGCATTCCCCAACATCTTGGCTAATATGCATCAACACTGAGGTCACTCCATCTTAGGGTAAATAAAAATTTCCAGTACACCTCAACATTGATTTTTAGGAAAGCACCTAGCAGCTGCACACCAGTGATAACATATACAACAGTTTCAGTCAAATAAATAAGAAGTTATGTTCTTACCATAACGTTCCATGTGAATTGTTCATCTCGCCTTTGTTCTTACACACGGGTTCGGAGCCGATCCTCGGCTCCGAGTCGGCCGCATCACTAGCTTCGCATCTTCGAGAAAGCTCGAAGCACAGAAATATCCCATGATCCTCAGGTGCTAACCCTGAGATCTAGTTTGCTATACCAGAAGAATCCCTTTAGAACTGTGTCTTGAACACTTATAAACAGCTACTACACACTGTCTGGAACCCTGCCCTCAAATAGAGGAGAAAAGATGCCATTACTAATGTACAAGAATAAGCTGAATGCTAACAATATCTAGAAAAGACTGAAAAGGAATTCAGTCGAACCCGTTCTCCCAGACCGCAGGATGGGGGATGGAGGGGGGGAATGTAAGAACAAAGGCGTGATGAACAATTCACATGGAACGTTATGGTAAGAACATAACTTCTTAATGTGAAATTGTTCAATCTCGCCGTTTGTTCTTACACACGGGTAGCGTCCCTAGCTCCTTTTTCCTGGGTGGCTCAAGGGAGAACATTCCTGAGTACAGTGAAACCAAACGTCGCCCTGTCCCTAGAGCTTTTGTCTAGTTTATAGTGGGCGATAAAAGTATGTGGTTTTGCCCAAGTTGCCACTGCACAAATGGTATCTAAAGGCAAACGAGCGGTATGGGCTGAAGAAGTAGCGATCGCCCTCATAGAATGAGCTCTGGGTTTGAAAGGGAGTTGCTGTTTCGATTCAGCATATACAAAATTTATGCAATCTGAGAGCCATTTGGATAAGGTAACCTTCATTACTGCCTGTCCTTTCCTTTGGTCAGCATATGAGACAAATAGTTGGTCTGACTTTCTGTATTCTTTTGTCCTATGTAAGTAAAATCTCAGTTGCCTGTGAACGTCCAATTTGTGCAATGTGTATTCTAACTTATTGGAATGGTTTTGAAGAAGGTAGGTAGTTCGATAGACTGATTGATGCTTTGAATCGAACAAACCTTCGGAAGGAAGGATGGATTGGTGCGCAAGGTTACTCTATCTGGATGAAAAATCATGTACGGGGGTCGGATAGATAGAGCCTGCAACTCTGAAACTCTCCTGGCGGAAGTGATGGCAACCAGAAAAAGTGTTTTCCACGAAAGAAATTTTAACGGAGTTGTGGCTGCTGGTTCAAATGGGGGCAACATGAGTTGTGACAGCATGAGATTAAGATTCCAAGGGGCTACTGGATTACAAAAAGGGGGACGGAGGTGAAATGTACCTTTCATGAAGGCTTTACAAAGCCTGTGGGACATAAGAGAACCATCTTCGCGGCCAATATGAAAATTGGATATAGCCGCCAGTTGAACCCTTACCGTGGACATTGATGCACCTTCTTGAAAAAGTGTGGTAAGAAAATCTAGTATCTTGTGTACTGGAGCCCCGAATGGATCTATACCTTGTTTGGTGGCCCAGTGCGCAAAACGATTCCATTTGCTGTTGTACAATTTCCTTGTAGATGGTTTGTGAGAAGATACAATAATTTGTTGTACTGCAGGGGATAGTAACTCCGACCTGGCTAAGATGGGAAGCGGAGCAGCCAAGCTGTCAGTTTGAGGGACTTGAGGAAGGTGTGAGGAACTCCCGACGAATGTGTCAACAGGCCTGGCTCTGGGTCCAGCATCCATGGTTCCTCCACTTGATGAGATTGAAGGAAGGGAAACCAGATTTGTCGAGGCCAGAATGGGGCTATCAGTATTATGGTCCTGTCCAGACGTGTGGCTTTCTGCAAGAACCTGGGAATTAGTGGAACAGGAGGAAAAGCGTAAAGAAGACCCGGGGGCCAATCGTGTACCAGTGCGTCCCTGGGGACACCCCCCGGAGGGGGTAACAGGGCAAAGTAGCTTCTGCATTTGGCATTCAATGGGGATGCAAACAGGTCACAGTAAGGCTGGCCCCATCTGCGGAAGATCTCTTCCGCCACTCGAGGTTTGAGGGACCACTCGTGAGGGAACAAGATGGCTCTGCTCAGCCTGTCCGTGACTATGTTGGATGTCCCCGGGATGTGCGTTGCTATCAGAAAGCGTCCAGTGGACTTTGCCCATTGCCAAATTCTGAGGGCCTCTCTGCATAACAGGTAAGATCTGGTTCCCCCTTGCTTGTTTATGTACCAGACCACTGACATGTTGTCTGTCTGAACTGTCACTGTTCCCTGAGGTAAGGACTTGTGAAAGTGTTGCAACGCTAGAAACACTGCCCTCAGCTCTAGAACATTGATGTGCAAGGTTGTACTCCAAGTTGGACCATTGACCTTGGACTGTTTGTCCCTGAAAAAATCCCCCCCACCCTATCAGAGAAGCGTCCGTGGTTAGAGTTGCTACCGGACTGGGTAACACAAACGGTCGTCCTAGTGTTAGATCTTGATTGTGTATCCACCACAAGAGATCCTTCTTGCAAAACTTCGTGATCAAGATTTCGTGAGATAATGGAAGTTGTCGATACGACCACTGGGCGAATAGCATCCATTGAAGAATCCTCATATGCATCCTGCCTAAGGGAACTACAATAAGGGAGGCTGCCATCAAGCCTAGTACTCTTAATATTTGTCGTGCAGGGACTCTCTTGCTCTGGAGAAGGACCGAAATTTGATGTCTGAGGTCTGACACTCTTGGTGGGGGGAGAGTAACTCAAGCCAGGGAGGTGTCTAGCTGTGCTCCTACAAATAAGATACGCTGTGACGGCGATAAGACAGACTTTCCAAAATTCACCGTTATGCCTAGCGAGGAGCAGAGACTGATGGTGTAATCCCTGGCTTGTAGAAGACGATACTCGGTGGTGGCGGACAGGAGCCAGTCATCTAGATAAGGAAACACCCGGAATCCCCTTCGTCTCAAGTGAGATGCTACTACTGCCATGCATTTGGTGAACACCCTGGGGGCTGAGGTGAGACCAAAGGGCAGAGCGTGAAACTGGAAATGACTGGCTCCCAGCCGGAAGCGCAGATGATCTCTGGACGCCCTAGCCATCTTGATATGGTAGTATGCGTCTTTGAGATCTATAGAGCACATCCAGTCGCCCTTCTGCAGAAAGGGAAGGATTGACTGTAGCGTGACCATCTGGAACTTTTCCTTTTTCACAAAGGCATTTAATTTGCTGAGGTCCAAAATTGGCCTCCAGTCCCCTGTTTTCTTTGGAACTAAAAAGAACCTTGAGTAAGTTCCGGATCCTATTTGGTCCGCCAGGACTGGTTGGATGACTCTGTTTTCGAGCAACCTTCCTATCTCTATGGTTGCCTGGTCTCGCAGACTGGGTGGAATGTCTGGGAGCTTTTTGGAGTTGGGTGGCATTCTGATGAACGGAATGTTGTAGCCTCTGGTAACTATGCTTTTTACCCAGGAATCTGATGTAAGATTTAGCCAGGCCTCTGGGTATAAAGCCAAGCGACCCCCGACTGCCTCCAGAGTAGGACAGTCGGGCCTGCACTCAGGAGTGCTGGAAGGGCTTCCCAGAGAAAGTCTCTCTGTCGCCCTGATTTTGCGGACCCCCTCTGCCGGCTGGGCGGCGTCTTCCGTTTCTTCCCCCTCCTCTGCCTCTGGAGGGGGCCTCACTTTGGGTGGGCTGAAAGGATCCCTGAGTCTTTCGGAACCACATTTATCCGCCTCATTGCCCTTTAGGGTAGGGTCTAGATGGGATGGAAAAACGGACCCCTACGGCAGACAGGGTCTTCCCTTCTTGTTCACACCTCATGAGAGTCTCCTTTACTTTGGGCCCAAACAAGGAGGCACCATCAAAGGGGGCGTTGGCAAAGGAAGACTTAAAGGCTTCCGCAAAGGAGCATAAGCGCAACCAGGATTGCCTCCTTAGGGCGATTGCTGAAGCTGCCGCTCTACTCGACCCTTCGGCTACGTATGAAATCAGCCTCATGGACGAGTTCACTATGGAGTTTAGGGTGTTAAGTTGCGCTGTCACTTTCTCGGCGACAGCAGCATCTGTGTTTCCCAGGAGAGTATCTCCCAGTTCCTTAATGAGATCTCTCTGTAAACATGTGAAATGCGTAAGGTAGTTGAGCGATCAGATGGAAAAAGTCGCCGAACTAAATATGCGCTTCCCATATCTGTCCATCGTCCTAGAATCCTTATTAGGAGGATGGACAGAGGAAGATGATTCAGACATCTCCTTCTTAGTGGTCGCCACCACCACCATAGTATCCACGGGAACCCCTTTTGTAAGATAAGATTTGTCCTGGGGGGCCGTCATGTATTTATTTGGCTTGCGAGGGACTGGTTCCACTGTATCGGGCATTTCCCAAGCCCTCCGGGCTATTAGATCCATGAGATCATCAAATGGCGGAGTCACCCAGGAGGTAGAAGGTTGAGTCCCAAATGCCTTCAGCAAGACCGATTCATCCACAGAAGGGGTAAGGGTTTGCCAGTCTCCCCTTTGTTTCAGGATTTCCAAAATGTCTGCAAATGAGACATCCTCAGAGGGGGACCGTGGGGACCCTTCTGTTTCATCTAAATCGGTGTCAGATGTGAGAGATTCCTGGGGGGAATCGATGTGCCTCCTCTTGCACAATCGTTTCCTCGGAACATCCTCAGCAGGAGCTTCTGGGGATGCATCTGAGGAACCAGAGTCGCCCTGTGGGGACTTCTGAGGCATTGGGTCTCGACGCTTGGTAGGGGCCGAAGGCACAGAAGCAGAACGCGGACCTTTTGGGGAAGGAGAAGAAGATACTGATGATGTATGTGTCTGATCAGACAAGACCTTCCTCATGATGTCAAAGGCACCAGTGCCCTGACCCGAAGATCCGATCTGATGAAGGTGGTCGTTTCTCCGGAATCGGAACCACGGGCTCCGACACCGAGGATGGATCCAAACTGATCTGAGCCGAGGCACCGAGGGGAAGAGTCGGAACCGATATCTCGGTTCGACTATCCCCCACGGAACCTAGGAAAGATCTTCGGCTCTGAGACTCGCCGGCTGGTTCCGAAGGAGTCGAGGTCAACGGAGCCAATAGCGCTACTGGAGGCTTCGGCACTGAGGGCTCTACAATCATCGGTTCTTCGATTCCTAGCTCCGATGACTCGACGGGTCTCGGAGGAGGAAGTGTTGAGGGAACAGGAATAGTCTCGAGTTTCGAAACCAGCTGGATGAGATCTCGATTAGTTTGGACACAGCCGAGTTCTCCATAAGGTTCTGTACCACTCGGTCCACATCAGAGTCGGAAAGCGGCCTCGACGAATGTGTCAAAGGGATCGAAGCTGTCACCGAGCGAAGGATAGAAGGCGGTGGTACCTCTGACACCGGCTCCAAGACCTGAGTCTCAGTCAGAGATAAACGCTCGACACCTGGCACCGAGGTCGTAGGAGCCAGCGTCCGAATCTGAAAAGAGGTGCTCGGAGCCGATGACTTGGGCTCTGACACTCTTGAAGACTTCGACCCCTTCGAAGACTTGGATACCTGTTCAGCCTTGTCCAGGGCCTCTTGAAAATCGGGTTTAAGCAACCCTCTGTCAACCAACTTCCTGCGTCTTTCCAGCATGACCCTCCCACTAAAGGAATGACAAATGGAACAGTCTTCCTGCAAGTGGAGAGGGCCAAGACAGTAGACGCAGGATGAGTGGTTGTCAGTAATGGACATCTTCTGTCCGCACTGATACCTTTTAAAGCCTGATTTGGCTTTCTCTGACATTTTGAAAATATATATAGAAAAAGTCCAAAAAACACAGCACACTTAAGAAACACACTATATAAATCTAAGTGTAACAATTTTAAAAGTCTAGAATAATTATAATAACCAACAGTTTAATTCTGACCTAATATAATATAGAAAATCCAAAACACACAGCACACTATAATATATATATATATACATATATATATTGAAGAAAAAAAAGAGTTAAGGCAAAAATTATTTAAAGTACTGTCAATCCTGACAGAAAAAACCCGCAGGCCTTAACTAGAAAAAATTAAACTAACTAATCTAGTCTAAATACAGTCACAAATAACACCCCTATACTATATTATTTATTTTAAACACTAAGAAATAACTATAAGTCTATAAAAAGAAATATATATAAAGAATATAGAAAAAATATACTGGCCCGAGCTTCTCATATGCGATCTGCTGCTAGCGGCAAACTAGATCTGAGGGTTAGCACCTGAGGATCATGGGATATTACTGTGCCTCGAGCTTTCTCGAAGATGCGGAGCTAGTGATGCGGCCAACTCGGAGCCGAGGATCGGCTCCGAACCTGTGTGTAAGAACAAATGGCGAGATTGAACAATTTCACATCCTGGGTTCTGCTGATTACAACATTTTCCATTAAGATTTTCCAGATGTGTTTAATAATCTTCCTTAGAGTTTTGGTGTCTGCACTGCACATGCTGTGTCTGTATCCACAGTTCTGTGAAAATCAGTGAGTTCTTCCAGTACACCTTGTTAGTAGACCTTGCATTTCCTAGGTTACCGTATAATTTCTGCTCTTTTATTTGTCCGAAAATGTTCCTTATTATGTTCTCCTTATAACCCTTGTCAATACTGAAGCTTTTCTAAGTTGGTAAGTAATCTTTAATTTACTGCAACTTTTGGAGTAATAGTTGTTCATATTTGATATAAGATGATACTACTTCACAACAGTGGGTTTAAGGTACAAGTCAATGGACAGGTTTGGGTTATCTCTTTGTTAGTATATTATCTTATCCAGAAAAAGTACCTTATTTAAGTCTCAGGAGGCTGTACATTTCAGAAAGTCTGTAAAATTGCCAGCATTGGTTACAAATTACTCAATCATTATTTGATCTCCACTCCATATGATAAAAATGTCAGCAATAAACATTTAGTAGCAAACATATGCTCTTTGAATCTAGACTTGGTGGCCTCTTTGTCTCCACAAAATGACAACACTGTGCAAACCAGGATGGGGACCAAGGCTATTACGGTGACCTTCTTAAAAAAGGATACAAACAAATTAAAGTAGTTGCCAGTTAGCACTGTGTTTATAATTTCTTTGACTACTTTATGTTCTTCTGTATTAAAGCCCCTTTTACAAGCAAGGAGGTGACTGCCTTGAAACAAGAGTTGACGGGTAGCATGTTGTATAAGGTTTCTACGCCAATCATTTCAATTAATTAATAGTACATATTCTTCATCTTATTTTTAAACTGCAGTGAATCCAGAGGTTGGTGCATTTGTACCAGTGGTTTCAACTGTAAGCGATGATGTCTAGCTAAGAGGTTCTGTTATTGAGCCACTTTCTGCTACTTCTGGTTTACAACAGGATCTATATGGTTCTAAGCTTTTTCACTGTTAAAAGTTACAGTTTATCAAATAGTAAACCATAACTTTTGAGTGATTTCTGTTCTTCACTATTTTGTATGCAAGCATTATATCCTAGAACTGTACTTTGCTGCAATTTTTTTTGTTTCCCAGCTTAAAGTCTACCTTATCTTTTTACTTCTACATGTCTGTGACCAAAAGACCTCCTCACTTACTAGTTTTCATATTGCTGCAATTTTTGTTTTGTTTCTCATTGTCCATCACAAAAAGGTTTCATCCTTTATTAGTTTTCATAGTTCTGAGGCCTTTCTCATTACTTAAGTTTTTAAAACATAGTTAGTTCTTCCAGGGAAAGGATGTTTTAAATGTTGAAGTATTTCTTTTTTGTACATTGTCAAATGTTAAAAAAGTGTGAAATTGAACAGGGAATTCACTTGGCCTCTTCCACTTTTTTTTCTCACAAAGTGGACATTCAGATTAAGGTTGTTGGTAAACATTTTCAAATCTTTGAATGTGTCTATATGTTTGTCTGCTGCTAGGAATGAAAGGTGGTTCCCTACTAGTACCTTCTCCTCAAACATGAACTGTAAGGTGGGTCCTGAAATTTCTTGAAGTTTTTGTTTTGTTAACTCTCTTCCTTCTCATCAATGGAGTGTTGATGTCCCTGCATTCTGATTCTTGTTTCCCTTGGATGTCCCTGTCATTTTCATTGTAAATGGGATTTGAATATGTCTGCTGTACCTCCTGGTAGGTTCTTTTTCTTTAGACAGTAGTTGCCTGTTTGCAGACTAAGAATGTACATATTACGGTATCAGTAATTGTTCCTGTTTTTCAAGTGGATGTTTTTCCTTCCTTTTCCTGTTCTGTTTTGTTGATTCTCCTGTGTTCCATGGGGCATTTACTTTTCAGTTTCCATTGTTGCTGGGTCCAGGAATTATTCTGTAAACTCTAATATAAAAACAGATCTAGTTATTAGTACTTGATCTGAGTTTCAAGTATGTGACTGTACTGGAATTCTTTCCCCATTATGGAGGAGGGCTTTTCTAGCCAGTGTGTTTTTTGAAGGAAAACATTGTGCACTTTTTAGCATCTCTTCTTGGTATTAAATATTTGACATTTTTCCTCTCATAATTAATTTTTTGTTTCTGAACTCAATCTTGACCTGTATTTCTTTCAGATCTTTGTTGAACTATTTCTGTTTATCTCTTTATGCTAAGGTGCCTACTTTGCCTTCCGGAAGATGGCATCATCTTTTAGTTCATGTTCATAATGTTTGACAGCTTGTTTTGGAGCTTGATGATTTATGTCTCTATCTTTACTTGGATTCTCTAGTAGGTTAAGGGCAGTTCCACACTACCTAGGCAGCTTGTTTCATTGAGATTGTCCCATTTTTTTGTATTTTTGTAACAAATATGAATCTACATTATTCCAGACTAGTCTTTTACTGGTTGACAGGCCTTTTGGTACTGACTGTGCTTCTTAAAGGCACTGCTCTTTCGGGGATTGTCTTCTGGTCCATGTTCCTCTCAGAATGAAAATTTTGGAGCTTTTAAGTGTTCCTATATTTTGCTTAAGATCACTGGTTTGCTGTGGGTGACTTCTGAATTTAGTTGCATCTGTAGGGTGAAAATCCAAGTCCTGCCATGAATCATTTCTTGTATAATGAGCTTTGGTGAAACAAAGTTCATACATGTGGGGATTCTTGAGCCAGAATCCAACTTAGAAGTTAAAGAAGAAAGAAAATAATGAATCATCAGGAATTCCTTTTTAACAGCTAATGAATTAATCTGTTAAAATCTCAGAGAGCAAAGTGCATCTCCACAACATGAAGTGGTAAGAGACAGAATAAAAAGAATGGGTAATATTCAGAGTAAAATTACATTTCTAATAGTTTTTGAGGAAGTCCACTAATACAGATGAAGATACCTAGACCACTCTGTTTGAGACAGTCATATCAAAACAGTAAATACAAACAAGGTGTAAATATTGCAAATTGCAGAGGCATGAAGACTACACTATTTACTCACAAGTCTGGATCACCTGAAAGTCTTAGTCTCTCCAGAGAGAGACTAACTCCATCCACAATGATGCAGGATATGTTCTATTACTTAACAACCCTCACGTCAGTCTATACTCATTCCACAACAACAGCTGACTGCACACGCTAAAGACGGGCTAAATCAACCAACAGTCCTCACTTACATAAACACACCTCTCCTCTGTGATTCTGAATGACAACATATAACAAGTTAAAAGCCCCACAGAAACTTCCCATGTCCAGGAAAAAAAAAGACATAACCAATAGCCAAACCCAACCCACTCCCAAATGATTACAGTGAACATTAAACACCCTAATACAGAGTGACTTACAGGGGACTCCCACCCTTTTACAAAAGTATAACTTTTTTTGTTTCATAGCATAATTTTCTAAATTAAGTTTGATTTGAGGAAGCCTAATGTTCTAAAGCAGGAAACACTAATCCTGTTTTATTTATAAGTGTTGAGGATACAATAAAAAAGTTCTATAAAATGGGCTAAGGACTCCACAAACTCATTTTGAATATTTATTTTGCAATTTGCACTTCTTTTACAACATTAACTAACATTATCCAGTGCATATGGATATTTAAGGCTCACCTCCAAATTACAAGTCAAATTCAGTCCTTGAAAGTTCCTTGCAATTTATTTTATAACTGTAGACTGCCCACCTGTTAGTACCCTTTAGTGTTAAGAGCCACTGTAGCATGATAGGCATTAAATTACTGAATAGATCATGTCTTTGCTCTCTTACACTATGAGGCTTAGTGTACAGTTGCTGTGCCATTTTTATTTATCCTTTGTTGTCTGGGTTAGTCTCACTTGATCACTGGCCTCTTTTCAATGGAGACCTGAGATTGTATTCATTCCGACTATGAAAAATTTGTCCAAGGTAGTGGGGAAATTCCCGTACTCTCCTTGATAAGTTCTACAAGATCTTTTACATCCACCATGGCTACCACCAAATCAGGCAAATGGGACTTCAGTTTAATCTTTTATTCAATTCAAGTACACAGGAGAGTAGGAATAGTACACCTCATTTTTTTCTGCTTTTGACAAGAATTGTTTTCATTTTTGTTAGACTATGCATGCTCCCTTGTTAGGCCATTCAAAGAATTCTACAAACATGACATCTGAAGGAACCATAAAACTATGATGACAGGTCAATGCGGTTAAATTCTGATGTTTAGCAGAAGAAATGTAGCTCATACAGAATTTCTCTTCTTTCTCTGAGAAGAATAGAGACAGAAATTACTTTTTCTTTTTATCTTCTTCTGACAAACAGTTCCACAGGGGAAGTACATACAGTTTGCAAAAATGGTTCTAAAACCTTTGAAAAGGATACCATCTCTGCTGGGTAGTGAAAGCTTACATTCAAAAACCTCCATCTGCAAAGGACCAGCCATTTATGTTGTTAAGGGTACTGATATCAGAGAAACTAAACTATCAAACTGTGTTCAATGTTATGGGAATAAAACTCAATATTTAAAAAGACCATCAAAGAGCTTGCCACAATAAAGACCCAGATTAAACGCCCTTATATCAATCCATTGATCCAATCTTTTAATGAGTTAACAGATTGTGATTTTCTAACTGATAATAGAATACAATTCCACCACAAACTATCCCTGCAATGCAAAACATTATTCTGCACAGGTCCATCAACAACATAACTATTATTTCTGGTGTTCAGTCAATGTATTCTAATTTTAGTACCCACTATATTCCCATTATCACAATCCTTAATACATTTGTAAATAATAATTAACTAGCTAACCTGTATTTATTTAATTGTAAACAATGACATCTGCTTAAGTCTATCATGGTAATTTTTCCCCATCATAACTTTTATTCTTGTAAAATGCCTTTGCATTCTTTCTAGTCTAACTGTACTCCATTACACATATATATAGAACCACAATATTCTATAATGGGCTTTATTATAGATTTGTAGTTCGGAAGTAAAACCATCTTATCTGTACTGACTACACTTCTAAAGATAGTTCATTTCACAATAACATCTTTTAACAATGTCAAGTACGAGGGCCAACACTTTAACTGGTGTCAGTTTTAAGACCCACATCCCTTACAGCATTAACAAACATTATCCAGTGCATATGGATATTTAGGGCTCACTTCCCCAAAATGCATAACACATATTTTTAGCATTAAATTTCATGGCATTCTCTGTGACCCACCCAAATAAAATATCTGGATAAGATTGGAGAGAAAGCTGATCAGTTATTCCCAATATTACAGATCCAACTTTTATATAATCTGCATATTTACACATCCAATCATTAGCATTATCTGTAAAACTAGACATAAAAATCCCAAATAAAACTCACCCCAAAAAGTTTTGTTGTACCCCTGCTGTTATATCCTCTCATCAGAAAAAGATTGAACAATCTTTACCCTACAGCTTATCTCTGCCCTACATTACTAGTAAGACTAATCAGTCTATAACTTTCAGTCATAACACAGTCACTACCGTTAAACCAAGGTAAAACATGTGCTATTTTCCAAATAACGGGTATATATTATGTTTCAAGTAACCTCTGGAAAAGGAAGGTCAAACAGGGAGAAATTTCCTAAATAAGAGATGACAAAAAGATTCCACTTGCACCATCTGGGCATGCAAAATAACTATTTTTAATTATCTTCAACAACTCATCTGAACCTAACAGAAAAAGAATATAGCAGTCACTGCAAACATCAGCTCCATTTCCCTTAGTATTACTACAGTAAGGAACTACAAAGTGATTCAGAAATACAACAGACAAAAAGCTATTATCTGTAACTAACTCAGAATAATAGCTACACCTGGATATATGTCCTTCTTATGATTCAGTTGCCTAAAAAAGCCTTTTTATTTTATGCCACATTATTAGCCAACTTCATTTCATAGTTTTTCCTACTTAACCTAACTACTGTATTTAATTTATTCTTTACCACCCAGATCTTTTCTTGATTGTTTTCCATGAGTTCCAAACTCTTCAATAAAATTTCTCCAAAGCAGCATTCCACCAAGGAGATTTATAACATTTTGGTTTCAAAGGGACCAGTGGCACAAAGTCATCAATTAGCTTATGCAAAAGACCATAACATTTCTCACAAACTTCCTGAAAATTAACTGCACCAATTCCAAACAGATAACCCCTGATGTATCTTGTCATAATTTACTCTATAAAAATCATTCCTAAGCCCCTAATCATTAATGGTTTTAGCAGGCCTACAGAATTCATACATCCTGGAAATGTAAAAGTGGTCAGTACCAGGAAATTCTTTATAAACTTCAATTATTATCTAATTATTTTTAACCCAAACTACATCCAAAATATCACCTCTAGTTGGAAAGGATACAACCTGAAAATATCCCATTCCTACACCTCTATCAACTAGCTTACCTACTTTTTAATTTCTGTCCCGTCTAATTTTGAACCAGGAGCATTTAAGTCCCCAGCAATAAGATCACAGCCTTCATCAAAAAGTCTTTATAATGAATTACAAAAACCCTTCAATTCCCCAATAGTCTGATATGGAGGCCTACAAAAAGTACCATTTGACAAGCTTGCAACTCACTACCTAAACTTGACTGAATTATCTAAAAATTACCATCCTTATTACATAAACTTGAGACAAAATTACCTTGAACATACACATAAACACCTCCACCTCTACCTTTCTACCTTATCATAGGAAATGTTTTATATCCAAGTAGACTCAATGGCAAATTATTTTCTGAGAACAAAGTCTCAGTTACTATAACCACCTCATAACCATCACTCAACACCCTTGCTGCTAATAAAGGAAACAATATTTAAACTTTTAGCATTACATAAAAGAAATATTAACCTGTATTTCCTAGCCAAATGTATAGAATCTTTGGAGGAGCTACAGTTAAAAAAGAAAACAACTCCAAGAAATAATTTACAACATAACTAAACATAACCACACATTTTTACCCATATACATATCCTCCCAAACATATACACATTCAATTCTATACAAATAAGTCTCTTCTAATAATATTTGTAAAATTGCTAGCCATCTTAGTTACAACGCATTATAACATCAAATAAAACCAACTCAAACTTTTTTGCCACACTCATAACAGTTCCTCATTAGTTCTAGCAACATTATTAACACCTCCTACAATAACTACCGTACCATATTTTTGCAAGCTTAAGCAACCTATTTAAAGCATCCAGAATATCATACAGTTCACTCCCACCAGGCAAAAGACTGTTACATGATCTTTATTTTTTGTTGGTAACAGATAATTTCATTTGTTAACCAGGTAGGCCCACTGGGGGCAGCAACCTAGGAGCAATATTTGTTTAAGACACTTGCTCAAGGTCACACAGCAAATGAGGGCTGAGGGAATCAAACTCTGTACCACAGAGACTACAGCTCACAGCCTTAAGCTCTGCACCACACACCAAAGGTTACAGTTGTGCAATTCCTAATGCTTCTTAGCATAAAATCCCCAATTACCAAAACGTGCCTGTTAAATTCTGGGTGGCTCACTTTTACTTCCTCTCATTTGGCTCATTTCTACTTCCTCCTCAACAACTCCTGACAATAAAGTACTAATACAACCCAAGGTTTTTCTTCTCTTCTTTCTACTTGAATACTCATCCACCATCAATCCACCTTCCTTAACATCATATTCTAGCCCTCTTTTCTGACCTTTTGTTCCATGTTTATAAGATAATATATCAAAAGATGTCCCAAAAAGACAATTACCATCCTATATATCACAGCTTTATATAACATGAGAAACTACTAAATTCTGAGAGCCCTTATTATCCATTTCAGTGCCAACATCCACCCTTTCCGGGTTACAAAACAATCCACTTCAACTAGAGGGAGCACTGCTCATCCTGCTAAGAACAGAATGAATCCTACATATGAAGAACTGTTATATGCAGCTCTGATGCAGTTACTGGTGCTCATACTGGCTATTTCTTTTTCAGAAATGGGCAACCTAACAGAGGAAACTTTTTTGACTCCTCTGTGAATGGCTTATGAGTCCCTGAAATAGGAATCAACAAACTTCAAAGCCATTTCATGTAACTCTGAACGTTCAAAGGCTTCTGAAAACTTCCTTCAGTTAAACAGGATTGTACAGCTTTTAAAATTCTAATTATATAACTTTACTGAACATCTTGTAATATTCATAATGATGACATTCATTGTGAGATATACAATGATCACAAACAAGGTCTATCCTAAAAACAAAGCAAGCACTTGAGGTGAAAGTCTTTTTTGTGTAACTTGTATATAAAAAGCACAACTAAAGTATTCTTGAAGGCTAATCATACAGCAGCCAAAAGATTAATGAATGAAGATATACTATTGAAACAAAATGACTAAGAACATGCCAATGCTGCTTAAATGGGGACCATACTTGCACAGACTATTGTTTACATGAGACCTGTTTGTCCTAAACAAGGGAACCAGAGACCTACTGCAAAATGGGACAAACTCAGTTCTAATGGCAAATTAAATGTTATGAAGCAAGATCTGAGGTTCTGGTGGCAGTATTCAAGACCATCATCTAAAGGGCAAATGTCAACAGAAATGCTGCAGACATCTTCACAGATGTCAGTTTTTATACATGAAATGCTCCTGGCTGTAAGATATTCAACTTCCAATGTACTCATATAATCATTGAAAATCCATCAGAAGTGCCAAGTTGACTGAGGATGCTTGTACACGCACAACAGAGGATAACCCTTAGTTCAAAGAAAGCCAATAAATAAGCCAGCAAATTCTTCAAATATGTTCAGTTCAGTGAAGGTCCTAGGAGGCTGGCATCAGACCTACTTCCAGTGGTAGGGAAGCTGAATCCCAAATTCGCAGCTATGTCTAATTAGGTCTCAGAGTGAGAAAACGTGACAGCGACAGATAACCTGACTACAACCTAGGCTTTGTTGCAGAAATCAGACCTGTTAGGAGACTCAGTTTTGCTACACATGCAGACTGTTAGTTAACTATAATGGCAATAATAACAGGTCAAGTTGTACATGAAAGTCCAACAGTCATGGTAGGCTTCAAAAATGAAAAGAAGGAGTTAAGCTAAGGGATTTTAGATTCAGATTCCCATCTCCTTGCCATGTGATCATCTACCAATATTATGGCACCGTTAAATGTCAAATTCTTCCTTTTGACCCCCATTTCTACACAGTAATTAGTTTGGGACACCACAACCATCATGGCTTGATTGCAGTGATAAGCAAGTTTTACACTCAAAACAGTAAATAAATAATTTTTAAAAAGCTCACTTGGAAACAGGAAGAATAAATCTTTAATAAGACAACATTCAGCACCTCAGCTTATGCTTTCTTAAGGTATAAATAAATAACATTGCATTTTCTTTTTATAAACACATTAATTATGCATCAATTTACCTAATTCAAATAAGACACTGCCAATTAAAATTAATCACTGTATTCAAACCTCTGGGGGTCAAAGTATTAAATTTCAAAATCAATTTAGATTCCATGGGGGGGGGGGGGCTGCTACCCTCCTGAGTATGCCATCCTTTGGATGGCATGTTAAACTGAGATCCTTTCTGCTTGAGTTGCTGGAGCTTGAGTGGATTTAAAAGATCCCACACCACCTATCAAAAAGAATAGGCATCTTTCATTTAACCCAACGCAAAATATTACTTACAAGCACATCTATACATATTTCTATATTTTATGCTCAGTTGTCTCTTCTACCCCACAAAATAAACACACTCTTTCAACTTTCATTTTATAAGACATATTCCCCTTTATTGGCACCTTATTTATTACAGTATCCATAAGAAATTCTGAGACTCATCTATTTTGGTACATCACTTTTTCCTTATTTTAATGGCTTTAATCACTTCTTTTGATAATTTCCCCATAGATTTAAATAATAATATTGTTTCATTACATTATTATACCACATCTTTCAGTTTTTCTCTATGTAATCAATTTTTATTTTCCATGTTAGTATTTTTTCTTGGCAGCTTTTAATTTATACATCATTTTCCTTTTTTTCTTATTCTCATTTCCAAGAAATGTTTGTACTTCTATTTAAACATTCTCACTATTACATTTTCATTCTGTTCTTGCACCTACTTTAATACTCTATACAAGTTTGATGAAACAAACTAAACAACCAGATTTAGTAACCTCAATCCACCTTCATCTTCACTTGTAAACAGTACACCTCTTTTTCACTTGGCTTACTCTTGAACCCTGTATGACAGAGAACACCACCTGCACAATTTCTTTTTCATATTTTTCTGGGATCATATAAAGATTTGACATATAGCCGTTTTCCCCATAAATACCAAATTCACCAGATAAATCTTTTTCCTGGATGCTATTCTATATGTCCTCCACAGAAGTCATACTTCTTTCAGTTCTTTTATCAAACCCTCCCATTGCATCATAACTATATAATTTTCCCCAAATTTTATTCCTAGCAAAGGCACTTTGTTCATTGAAAAATATACTCCTTGCAATTTTCACATCACCCAAACCTTTACTTTTATCTTTATTCAAGATCATTCCCATTTCCATTAAACATCCGTTCAGACAAACTAACACTTCCCCAATCCATATCTTGTTCTTAACAACTATATAATCTGCATATGCCAAAACTACTGGAATCACCACCTCCTTTTGTGTCAGATATCTAGCATTTTTCATTTTATAAGCTACTTCACTCACTATCACACCATTTCCCAATGCAAACAATATTCCACTCATGGGACATCCTTGTTGTATACCACACTTCATACATATTTATTTACTCAGCCACCCATTCACTAACCCTCTCACTCTATTACTCTGATCTGTGGATATACACACTAATTCTGCTGCCTATTCCATACGTCTCCATAAAATCTGCACAAAGCATTGTGCATCAAATGCCTTCCCAATATCACCTACCATAAGTTTCAGATGCTCTCTTTTACTTATATTATCCAAACTTTCTCTCACAATCAATAACAATTCTTGACATCCCTTACCTTTTATACCATATATATTTTCTTCTGCAATATCCCTCATCATTCTTTCCACTGTCTGATGTAGTAGTCTAATAAAAAATATTATAATCTGTGCTATTTAGTGTGATGGGTCCCCATTTTTTGTTTCATTCTTCTCATCTTTCTTACATATACATTTTAATACCCCACTATATAACTCTTCATAAACAAACCCTTAATTTAATCATTCATTCGGTACATTTACAAAATATTCCGTTTGCCAATCCATTCATCTCTTTTACATTCCATACCCTATACCATCTGGGCCTAATACTGAATCAGTATTTACTTTCCTAAGTACTTTATACAATGCACAAATAGTAATTTTTTCAAATTCTTCCTTAACACAATATGGAAATTTTTTACCTTCCATTCTCTCATTTCTTCCCTCTTTTTACTCTTTTTTTTTTAAAAAGAAACATCTTTATTAAATTATCACTTACGACATTGGCAATCGTACATTTATATAAACGAAAACAAACCATACTGACATAATCTTAGATGAAAGCATTTTACATCACAAACCATTTTGAGATAAATTTAGTTGCAAACATTATACATCACTTATAATCTACCCACTCATCATCAGTCAGACATTACATAACTCATTCAAATCTTGCCTTCTTTTAAACCTCATTCCTCCCCTATGTATTGTTCCCACAATACCCATTTTTCTTATGTAATTTGCTCCTACCCTTTTCTAAATATCCAAATTCCAGTTCTTTTAGACTCAGCAAAGCCTTACTATGTCTAGGCAATTCTGATTCTGCATCATAGCTCAGAAAAATCATTTCCCTAGTTACACCAATTTGCTCACCCAATATCTCTAATAGAGCTGTCTGCAGGGAATCTTTAAAGTCTGCCAACTCATTACACTCCCAGAAAATATGCTCCCGGTTACCTCTTTCTTCTCCATCATACCTCCAACATTTGCTGTCTACCAGAGGAAAAATTCTCTGGAGTCTACTTGGGGTATAAAAATAGCCATGTAACCATTTCCAAGCAAAAATCCTAAACAGTCTAGACTTTGCTGCATATTTGGGAGACAAACAATTATCTCCTATTGTTTCTTTGTAAATTGCTTAGCCAATCTCTCTTCCCAATTCTTTCTAACCTCCTTTGATTGATTCTTTTAGTTATCATCCAATATTGTATATGCTCTATTAATTTTTCCTTTAACATCAGTTCTGTTCTAGATTCTACTAAAAACTCTACCAGTGCTGGTCTTTCATTTAGGACCCCTCTATTTCTCTCTCTCTGCCTATACTCTGATATCAAAATCTAACCTGCAGTCCAAATAAATTCTTGGTATCTTCCCATTCTATTACCTTTTCCTCTCTAGTTATTTACCCCCAATACCTTGGCCCCCTGCCAGTCTTCTCCAATAAAGTCCAGCCCCCTTTTAACTATTGTCTGCATCCCTAATTGCAGTCATCCCTATCGGCAGAATCTCCTCTCTTCATTCCCATGTTAGCCTACTTCCTTGAACACTTTCTGCTACTCTATGAAAACATTCTGCATGATTACTGTTATTCTCCTTAAAAATCTGCATCCAAAATCCCAGTCTCTCCTTGTTTTTTGATCGTCCCCAGTTTCATCATCATCACTTTCCAATTTAAATTACAGTAGACTCCCTCTCACTTTAACCAGACTCCACTTTAATTGGCCAACAAATTTCTGCCATAGCAACAGACAACAGAGAAGAACAACACTTCCACCTCCTCCGGGCACTTTGGAATGTCTCAACTTATCGTTTTAATCTTAAAATTTTAAAATACTGACAGAAAACAAACTTGGAGTTTTTATTTTATATATTGCAACTTTGTTTTTGTTATAGTATTTTAACATTTTAAGATTTAAACGATAAGCCAATATGTTCCAAAGTACAAGGTTAAAGCGAGACCAGATGAGAGTGACCTACCTGTACAGTACTCATGTGAAGAAGTTTAACCATGAGAGAGAGGGTAAGCAAGTGTGTGTGTGTGTGATTTAAACTAGCCGTTCTGTTTGTAGTATGACAGAAAGTGCGTGTATGGGTGTTCCTATGTGAGACAGTAGGTGTCTGTGGAATTTAAACTAGCCATTTGTTGCTGTGTGACAGGGAAGGTGTGTGTATTGCTGTGTGAGGGCAGAGAGAAGATAGGTAGGTAGGGGAGTGTGTGTGTGTGTGTGTGTGTGTGTGTGTGTGTGTGTGTGTGTGTGTGTGTAACATACATCTCAAATGTCCAGATTTAGCCTCATAGTTTTAATCTGTTTCACATACAATTTGTGGTTTTCTGGAAAATTACAGAGGATTGCTGTCATTAAATAATGACATATATGAGTTTCAGACTTCATATTCTTCAGAAAATGCATGTGAACACAAATCCTGTTTTTCTATCAACTTCCTAAGTTAAAAAGAGCAATATTTAAAATATATTCCTATTTTTGGACCATAGCAACCCCATTATTTAATATTTTGTCCAGATTCTTGCACTAAGACGTCAAGACGTCTGTGTTCCTCTCAAATTTCCAGATTTCTGCAGGATATCAAGATTTATGCCTCATATTTTTGCCTATTCCTCATAAAATGTGTGGTTTTCTGGCACATCACTGAGGATTGAAATAACTAAATAATGCCAAATATTTGAGTTTTAGACTTCATTTCCTTCAGAAAATGCACGCTAAGGCAAATGCTGTTATTCTAGCAACTTTCTAAGTCTATAACAGCAATATTTAAAATCTGTCTTGGGGGGTGGGGGGTTACAACCTATAAATGCAATTTTGTATCCTATTTCTGATTAACCAGCCATGTGTCCAACCTGAGGTCCTGTTCCCACAAGGCTAGATAAGAGGGTGACTTCTGTATAGCCTTCTGCATGTGCTATGTATAGGAGCCTTAACTGTGTAGCTCTGAAATATCCCTTCAAATTGGGTAATCCCAATCTGCCTTGTTCTATTGGAAGAATCAACTTACTTATACCACTTGACTCTTTCAGTCTTTCACTCCCAGATAAAAATCCTTCAGCTCTTTACTAATTCTCCTCTGGCTGCTAAAAATAAGCCTGACATGAGTATAAGGTTAGACGGACCAAAAACATTTTAACTGCTTGCATCTTACTATCCATATCCATATAACAGAGCTTCCAATTTCTCAGTTTTTGCATCATCTTTTGTTTAGTCTCTTCCCACATATTGTTAGCTGCCACACCAGAATAATTTTTAATCCATACTCCTAAATACTTCATTTTAGCATGTCCCCATAAATATGGATATTGCTGAAACAATTTATGTGTGGGTATGTGATTTACCACTATTACCTTTGTTTTAGCTTCATTAATTTTGTATCCCAAAAGATCCAAAACTGTCTCAAAATGTTCCACAACACTGTAATGTCGCTGGTTTTATCAAGTATAAAATAATATCAGTTACAAATACAGCCAGCTTTTCTTGACTACCATACCGATTATATCCTTTAATTTCTGAGTCCCTTATTTTCTTTGGCAATGGTTCTAAATATAATGCAAATAACAAAAGGGAAAGAGGACACCCCTGCCTGGTTCTTCTGCCCAAGAAGAAACTATCAGAGAGTAACTCACCCACTTTAATCCTCACCTTCAATCCCTCATATATTCTCCCAATTAACTTTATAATTTTATCAGGGAATGCAAATGCCTCCATCGCCCCACCATAGGGTCTCATCCCACTCTGCCAAATTCCCCCTCTGCACCCAGACCCACAAAGAAGAGTAGCATCCTCCCACATTCCTCTTCCCCTGGATCATCAATGGCCTGCCAATGCTGCCGAATGTCTGTCTCTCCTCCACAAAACCACACCAATCCACATCCATCAACTCAAGCATCACCCTACTGTTTTTTTCAGCCATTACAGACATAAACACTTTATAATCATGGCTCAGTATCGAAATGGGCTTGTACAAAGTTGGATCCAATGGATCCCCACCCTCTCCAAGCACTACAGCCACCACTGCATTCCTCCAGGATGTTGGCACTTCCCTTCCTCCCCAAATACTACTACACAAAACCTTCCAGATCTCCATCAGCCTCTTCCCTTCCAGCTTCCAAACCCTCACAGGAACACCATACATTCCCGGGGACCCCTGTAGCTGGTTATACATCAACATTTCTATCTCATCTCCTCCCATTCCAACTGCTAGCAACTGAGCCTCATCCACTTCCAACCCTGGGCACACTTAACTTTTCCATAAACATTTCCATCTGCACTCCTTCACCTGAACACCTCTCCATATAGACTCTCACAGAACTTATGAAATATTTCCAACACCTCCACAGGATCTCCTGTTAACTTCCCCGTCACAGGCTCCCTAAGCTTGGCACCAGCCCTTTCTACTTTCTGTTACCTGAGTCATGTTAAAAGTTCCTGCTCTCTAGAGTTATCATCAAAAAACAACTGCCTAACAGCAATCTCTCCAAACCCATGCATATTGTCGAGGTAATCCAGTTTCTGTCTAGCACTCTGGAGTTCTTCCTCCTGCACCGTGAGACTCCCCCATCCTGCAACACTTTAACACCTATCAGTCCCTCTAATGTAATTCCTGTGAATTCTTAACCATATCTCCCCCCTCTCTTACTCCCACCCTATTCCCAAACTCTACCTTAATTCCATCCCACTCCCCAGACATATTTTCAGAAGAAATTTCTATCCTCTCAAACAGCTCCTGAAGAACGTCCACCACCCACTCCCCAAACTACTCCCTTTCCAACAGATAGGTGGGAAAGCACCAGTGTCTCACCTCTACCCTATTAATCTGTGCTTTTATTTTAGTTATCTTTGGCACATGATCTGAAACAGTTATTGGGTGCATATCAAGACCCTCAATCAAACGCACGTTCCCATGAAATGCAAACTTTGTCTAGCCTAGCCCAATTCCTGTATCCCAGGAAATAACACGCAAACTCACTCCAAATGCCTAGAACTGAATTCACATCCTCCACTCCAAATATCCTCACAAATTTCCCCCAAAATTTACCCTCCTCTCCTACATTCTCCCTTCTGGGCCCCCAGACACATCTCCACCACTGCAAATCAAACCCTAGCCCCCACCTATAAATAACATTCCTTGCTGAAAGCTGATTACTTCTCCCAGAATCTTCCCAAGCTCCTCCACAGCAGTCCTAGGTGGAATATAAATACATGCCAGTGCAATCCTCATCCCCCACCAGTAGCCACCCAGCATCACAAATCCAACATTATCTTTTTATCTTCATCTATCACTATTGGAGCTCCTCTTGCAATTCTGTGCTTCAACTAAATGCTGTCTGGTTTTCTCTTAGCTAAGTAAACACTTGAATGTTTTCAGAGAATATTATCTCTTAGCCATTTCTTTTTACCAGATTGTGTCCTGGAGACATGAGGACCTGATACAAAATTACTACTAAGCCTACATTTATTTGCTAGAAAAAAATCCTTATACTATTCAATATTCTTTTTTGTTTATTTACTTTCTCTTAAAACATGTTATTAGATCAAGCTAAGAGCCTTAATCCAGTCATTCCCCTATACAAGAATGAGAAAAAGCAAACTAATTTTTCTTTTATTGTGCTCTTTTAACCAGACTTTTATTCTTTTTTTTCCATTGCAGTGCGTACATTCCTTAAAACTGAACAGAGAGAAAGAAAAAAGAAGTTATGTACTTATATCTCACCTTTATTCTCACTGATGGGTTCAGAGCCGATCCTCGGCTCCGACACTTCCGATAGCAAAGCTCAAGGTTTGCCACTAGCTCAAGACCAAGTCCCTTATCCCACAATGCACTATTGGAATTACCTCAGATCTTGTTTGCTGCAAATATATATATATATATATATATATATATATATATATATGTATACACATATACCTATACCCTACTCTAAAAGGGGAACACTTTCCAAAGGAAAGAAGTACTGAGGAGCCAGGATAGTACTAGCCTCTAAGTGATAAACAACTCACATGAAACGTTATGGTAAGTACATAACTTCTTTACGTGAAATTGTTAAATCTCGCCATTTATTCTCACTGATGGGTAGTGTCCCTAGCACCCTCAATCTTGGGTGGCTCATGGAAGTACGTTTTTCAGTACCGTGGAACCAAATGCCGGCCTGTCCCTGAAAGCCTTATCTACTTTGTAATGTGTGATAAAGGTATGAGGGTTAGACCAGGTGGCTGCAGCACAAATATTGTCAAGGGGTAATTTAGCTTGAAAGGCAGAAGATGTAGAAATGGCTCTGGTAGAATGAGCCTTAGGTTTGTGTGTCAATGGCATGCTAGCATTCGTATAAACAAAGGATATACAATCTGATAACCATTTAGATAAAGATGTTTTAGCCACTGGATTACCTTTTCTGGCTTCTGAAAAGGATACAGAAAGTTGATCTGATTTTCTAATATCCTTAGTTCTGTCAAGATAAAATCTGTGCTGTCTGTGTACATCAAGTTTGTGCAGCATGTATTCCAATTTGTTAGAGTGGTTGGGAAAAAAGACTGGCAGCTCAGTGACCTGATTGATATTGGATTCAGAACAGACTTTAGGCAAAAAAGAGGGGTTTGTTCTGAGAGATACTCTATCAGCATGGAAAATCATGTAAGGTGGTCTGACAGATAACGCTTGTAGTTCTGACACTCTGCGGACAGAAGTAATGGCCACTAGAAAAATAGTTTTCCAGGAAACATATTTGAGATCACAAGAAGATGCTGGTTCAAAAGGGGGGAAAATAATTTGAGACAGCATAAAGTTTAAATTCCAGGGAGAATAATGGATCTTGACAGGAGTTCTCATGTGAAGAACACCTTTAAGAAAAGTTTTAGATAACTTATGGCCCATAACGTTCGAGCCATCGAATCCAAGGTGGAAATTTGAGATAGCGGCTAACTGGACTTGAACTGCAGCAGCTGCTGTCCCTTCCTTAAAAATCTTTGTCAAAAATTCTAAAATGGACGATAGCAGAGCTCAGAAAGGGTCAATTTTCTGTGTGTTGGCCCAAACTGAGAACCTTTTCCATTTACTGCAGTATAACTGTCTGGTGGATGGCTTGTGAGAAGACAAGAGAATATGTCTTCTATCTTCTGAAACTGAATGAAGCCTGGCAATTAGGGGAAGTGGATTAGCCAAGCAGTCAGTTTCAGTTTCAGGGACTGCAGGGAAAAATGTAGGTCCCCTGACGGGTGTATCAGAAGGTCCGGAACTGGGTCCAGGATCCATGAGTGATGGTGGAGAAACAAAAACCAAATATGTCGAGGCCAGTAGGGGGCTATGAGGATAACAGTCCTTCCCAGCGATTTTGCTTTCTGTAAAAATCTGGGTATCAATGGAAAGGGTGGGAATGCATAAAGCAGAGCCGGGGGCCAATTGTGTACGAGTGCATCTCTCGGGGGATGTCCCGGAGGTGGTATTAGGGCAAAGTAGCTTCTGCATTTTGAATTGATGTGGCTGGCAAAGAGGTCACAGCAAGGCTGGCCCCATTTGTGGAAAATCAACTCCGCAACCTGTTGTTTGAGAGACCACTCATGAGGGAGCAATATCGCCCTGCTTAGCTTGTCCGCTATCACGTTGGATTTCCCCGGCATTGCTAACAGAAAATGCTGGGACGACACAGCCCCATTGCCAGACCCTGAGGGCTTCTCGACAAAGGGGGTAAGACTTGGTTCCACCTTGCTTGTTCAAGTACCAGACTACTGACACGTTGTCCGTCTGAATTGCAATTGTTCCTAGAGGAAGAGAGTCCTGAAAATACTGCAATGCCAGAAGTACCACTCTCAACTCCAGAACATTGATATGCAGATGTGACTCTTGATCCGTCCATGTGCCTTGGGCATTCTTTTCCTGAAAATGCCCCCCCACCCTATCAGGGAAGCATCCGTGGCCACAGTGGCTACTGGGGGGGGGGGAGAACAAAGGGCCTTCCGATTGTGACATGAAGAGACGTCAACCACCACCGAAGGTCTCTCTTGCAGGTATCTGTGATGAGAATTATGTGGTGAATCGGCAGTTTCTGGTAAGACCACTGAGCAAACAGGAGCCATTGAAGGATTCGCATATGCATCCTTGTGACTGGTATGGCCAGGATTGCAGCTGCCATCAAACCTAGCACCTTTATGACCTCTGCTGCTGTAGCTTTGTTCTTTGACACCAGTGAGTTGATGTGTTGGCGGAGAAGTGAGACTCTTTTGATTGGATGATATAGAGTGGTGGTTGAGGTATCTAACTCTGCTCCTATAAAAACAGTATGCTGCGATGGCGATAAGGCAGACTTTTCAAAGTTGACTGTAATGCCTAATTGATGGCAGAATGTCAGAGTCTATTGTGTTGCCTGAGTCAATTGATGCCTGGTGGTAGCGGTGAGGAGCCAATCGTCTAGGTATGGAAGCACCTGGAATCCTAGATGCCTCAGGTGAGCCGTGACCACTGCCATGCATTTGGTGAACACTCTGGGGACTGTAGTGAGACTAAAGGGCAGGGCTCGAAACTGGTAATGATTGGCTCCCAGCCGGAAATGCAGGTGATCCCTGCAGCATCTGTTCATCTTTATGTGACAGTACACGTCCTTGAGATCTATGGAGCACATCCAATCTCCTTTCCCTTGGAAGGGAAGAATGGACTGAAGCGTGACCATTCAGAACTTCTATTTCTTTATGAACTGATTGAGTCTGCTGAGGTCCAAGATAGGTCTACAGTCCCCTGTTTTCTTTGGTACCAAAAAGAATCTTGAGTAAGTTCCGAATCCAACTTGGTCTGCTGGGACTGGTTGGATGACTCTTTTTTCTAGCAATTTGTGGACGTCTATGATTGCTTGTTCCCTGAGACTGGGTGGAACATCTGGGATTCTGTATACAGGAGTGGGAGGGGTAGAGAACGGTATGAAATATCCTCTGGAAATGATGCTTTGTACCCAAGTATCCGACGTTATGTTTAGCCAGGCTTCTGGGTACAAAGATAAGCGACCTCCGACTGCCTCCATAGCCGGACAGCCGGGCCTTCCTTCAGGGGCGCTGGTAGGACTGACCAGAGAACTGTCCTCTGTTGCCCTGTTGTTGTTGACCCCCTCTGCCGTGCGGGTGGCGTCTTCCATTATAACCCCCTCCTCTGCCTCTACAGGGGGTTTCTCCACGTGTGTCCTGGAAGGTTCCCTGTGATTTCCGGAACGATATTTTTTCGCCCTTAGGGCCCTTGGGATTAGGGCCGAGTAGGGGTAGAAAAACTGACTCCAACGGCAGATAGGGTCTTGCCTTCCTGCTCACACCTGGTTAATGTTTCCTTTACTTTAGGCCCAAACAGTGATGAGCCGTCAAATGGGGTGTTAATAAAGGAAGACTTAAAGGGCTCTGCAATGGAACAGAGATGCATCCAGGCTTGTCTCTGCAGAGCAATGCCTGAACTAGCGGCTCTACTCGAACCATCAGCTGCATATGATTTGAGAAGCATGGACGAGTTCACAACCAAATTTAGGGTAGCAAGCTGTGTGTTGACTTTGTTGGCCACCTCTGCAGCTACCGTACCCTGAAGAGTATCTCCTAGCTCTTTCAGGAGATCTCTTTGGAGTCTCGTGAAATGGGTTAAATTGTTTAGCGATCGAAGAGAAAAGGTCGCTGAACTAAACATGCGTTTCCCATATCTATCCATGATCCTAGACTCTCTATTAGGAGGATGGATAGATATGGATGTTTCAGACACTTCCTTTTTGGTGGCTGCAGCTACCACCATGGCATCAACAGGCACTCCCTTGGTCAAAAAGGCTTTGTCCACTGGGGCAGAGATAAACTTGTTCGGCTTCCAAAGGACAGGTTCCATGGCCTCCGGCAACTCACACGCCTTACGAGAGATCAGGTCCATGAGTTCATCGTAAGGCGGAGACACCCAAGAAGTGGAAGGTTGAGACCCAAAAGCCTTTAAGAGCACTGACTCGTCCTCAGTAGGGGTTTTGGACTGCCAACCACCCCTCTGATTCAGGATCTCTAATATCTCTGCAAAGGAGATATCCTCAGAGGGGGATTGAGGGGACCCTTCTGACTAATCCAGGTCAGATGTCAAAGACCCCTGTGGGGAGTTCAAGTGCCTCCTCTTGCACAATCTCTTCCTAGGTACCTCCTCAATGGGATCTGGGGAGGTCTCAGAAGAGCAGGGGACACCCTGTGGGGGTACTTCAGGCTCAGGGTCTCTATGCTTCACAGGGGGACCGGTAGATGAAGAAGCGGACACAGGAACTTGAGGGGAGAGGGAAGGCCAAACCGATGCTGATGATGTCTTAGGAGACATGACTCTCCTCATGGTGTCGAAAGCGCCATGGCTCTGCCGAGAAGGGGTAGACAGACCTGAACGGACCATCTGATCCTCCCGCACCGAAACCATAGGCTCCGATCCTGAGGTAGGAGCCGAGCTCATCCGAGCCAATGCCCCGAGAGAAAGAGTCGGCACCGACATATCGGTCCAACTATCCTCCCTGGACCCGACAGGACAGCGTCGGCTCCTAGCATCCTCGGTCGGCACTGAGGACGTCAGAGTAGATGAAACCGATAACACCGGTGCGGGTCTCGGTTCCAAGGGTTCAACAATCATCGGTTCCAGCTCCTTCGGCTCCGAGGGTTCAGTACGGCTCGGAGGAGGTGTAGTCAAATCCGGTTCAATGGTCTTTGGCTCCGATGAAGTGGTCGGAGCTGACAACAATTTAGCAAGTCCTGGTGCCCTTAAAAGCTTCTGCACTAGCCGATCCATATCCAAATCAGAGAGGCTGACCGAAGACTTAGAGGAATGCACCGAAGGTGCTGACTGGAGCAGAGGAAATGAGGGGACCTCGGAGACCGGCTCTAAGACTGGGAGTTGGCTCCAAACCAAAGGGACACTCGGTTCCGAGAGCTGTGGAGCCGATGACCCTGTACCCTCTGATCTCTCTGCCCTCTTGGTCTGTTTGGAATCAGAAGACTTCGAAGATTTTGAAGAAGTACTGGCACTTTCCTGGCTACCTAACACTTCAGAAAAATAATGCTGCAGTAATCCCCTATCTATTAGTTTTCTCCTCCTTTCTAAGAGAACCCTAGATGAAAAGGAATGGCATATACTGCAGGAGTCTTGAAGGTGTTTAGCCCCCAGACAATAGACACATTGGACATGTCCGTCCGTAACGGACATTTTCTGTCCACAATCTGGACACTTTTTAAACCCCGATTTGGGGTGAGATTTCTCTCTCTCATCCGACATTCTTTCAACAGAACAGCACAAAAAAATACCTGTAAAGGCTAAATACAGGGCTAACTAAGCCCACACTAAGAAAACTAATAACAATTAAAGATAGTACGACTAAATAGGGCCAAGAAAGGGCCTAACACCAAGAAAACAAAAATTACACACAGGGTAGATCTCTACCAAAAACTAACCTACTTAACTATAGTATTTTAAACTAGAAACACACTGAACACTATCACCCAAAAAACTAGAAAAAGATTTTTTTTTTACTTGCTATTTGTCAAAATGGTCTGAGCTAACTGGATCACCGAGATCTCTCTTGCCGCGACAAACTTGATCTGAGGTAATTCCAGCAGTGCATTGTGGGATAAGGGGCTTGGTCTCGAGCTACTGGCAAACCTTAAGCTTTGCTATCGGCCGTGTCGGAGCCGAGGATCGGCTCTGAATCCATCAGTGAGAATAAACGTTGAGATTTAACAACTTCACATCATTAGTATCCCCATTAGACTTAGAGATACCTGAGAAAAATTAATTTTACATCATTTAAAAAAAATCATACACTATAAAAATAGTACCATTAATACAATATTTTGTTTTATTTTCTCCCTCTTCCCCTTTGCTAGATATTTTTATGAACATTAACGACAAAGTAAGGCATATGCTTTGGAGTCCCCTAAAAGTTTAACAAAGTCCAAAAGACTCCAATATTTCCAGATTTTCTTGTTCTGTCATATTTCACAAATATAATTATTGCTCTGTAATCTCACATTTGTCAATTTCCAAGTTAATGGATTTACTCCTGTTCATCTCCATCTCCAAACCCTGTCTCTGCTGCATTTCCAACATACCCTTGATTCTTCCAGTCGACTCTTGTCCTTATTTCCTTCTCTCAAGCATTTTCCTTTGAAACATTGGAAAAGGTTTCACTGGCACAGTCTCTTTGTGGTCTAGATAGCTGGGTGCAGCAGTTTGAATCTTACGCCTGCTTCTCGACATTCCCTGAATGATAGAATAAATTTACTCTTCTTCTGCCTTTTGTTGTTTGAGTTGATATACTCACAGTGTTTTGTTTATTTTAATCACATCTGTGTGCAGCTGTCTTATACTTTCTTCCAGGTTACTGGAAGTCATGTCTGGAGCTTTCCCTGCTTTTTGCTGAACAGCTGCAGTACTTATCTCAGTCAGTTTTTTCCTCACCTTTTGTAGCTGATTTTCTTTCCAGTCCTCTGTATTTCTTTTTTCCTGGCATCAAAGTAGTGCACTTGCTAGCCAGTTACCGAAATTTACCCAGAAATATAATGGACTTTCTCTGCTAAGTTTCTGTTTTCACATTGGCAGAGATAGAATAAAGTGGTTATTCAATGTGCAGCCATCTTGGAAACATCTTCCCTCTTTTTATTCTTATATATATTTTCTACATGCTATACTATAATTCTCATAATTTGGTTCTCTTTTTACCTTTTAAATGTTTAATTTCCCTCATTATACTAATATCCTCCTTTACTGTTTCACACAAATATGCAGATACAGCTTCCCTTCTCCCTTGTAAATATATTTTTGACTAAACAGTCATGCCTTTTTTTTGGATTTCTTTTCTTTTTCCATATCACAATACACTCTTTTATTATTCTCTAAATTATCTAATATAGTTCTATAAATTTACCATACTTCATGTTCTCTTCCTTCCTTACATCATCCTGCCACCACTGGGGGGCACTTTTTAAATTCAATCCACCATTCAAACGAGTATTTATAGAAGTCCCTCATGGTTATATGATCTTTCCATACTGCAATACGTCCCAGAGTCCAATTTCATCCCATAATTTCTCATTTATTCTTTATATTCCCTTTCTTACTTTAGTATACTTCCTTTCTTCCACAACCTCCATCTATATTGATAATGGTCTGAAAAACCTGTCAACTGTCTCACCATTTGCTATACCAAAACCTTTCAGTAATTCAAAATAATTCATTTCAGATCCAAATGCGTCTTCTATAAGTCCATTGACTTTTGTTCCACACAGCTAATTTACCAAATTTCATCACTTCTTGTATTTTTTACATCTTTCCCTTTCTGTTTAGATTTTACCCTTAAATCACAAAGTCCCCTGCAGTTATAATTTTCATGTTAACCACAACATAGTCTAATATTTGTTCTATTCATTTGCTAGTTATATATGCATATAATGCTATAATTCTATAGACATCTTCTCTCTACCTCACATCCTCAACAGTTAACCTTCCCATCCTTAGCAACATTACATCTAGTATATTCACTGTTTCTTTGCATAACACAACTACCCCAGAGCAATGTTCAGTTCATAATTTCCATATTAAATTTCCACCCCACAATTTTTCTGTTTGCAGTCTTATTTCATTGGCCAGGAATCTTGCATCCTCTGGAAGAATAACATCCACATCACATTTAGCATACCATTCCAGTATCCCTATCCTTCTTAAAGGGTTAATAACACTATTCACATTTACTGAAAGTACTCCAAAATTGTTGCTTTTCCTTCTTTTTATGTTTAGGGTAAATATTTTTAATTTTTATTTTGTTGTCTTAGTTTTAATCTTTCCCCAACTGAAAACTTTTTACTGGGTTTATGTGCGAATACTCTTTGACCCTCAGAATCAGATTTTTCACTGGCTAGAACTTAATAAAATATATATTAGTATCACTCCCTTTTCCTGACCTCTCTTCCGGCATGTACTCCCTCTCTCTCTTTTCTTCCCTCCATATTTTTTGTTCTACAGTTTCATTGCCAAGTTCACTCCAGTCTCTTGCTGCCCTTCCTCATATGTGTTTTCTTACCATTCCCCTTCTTTTTCATTATTTACTGTTTGCTCTTGACAATACCTCCAAAAGTGTCCCTTTTTACCCAACCTGCATTCAGACACATACCTTCTTGCTGTATGTCCTTTCGCCCCACACTGGCTGCATTGTACCTTGTCACAATCATTAATTAAATGAGTAAACTCCTAATACAGGACACATGATTTAGGAAGGCCAGCATATTTTCAAGTCACTCAATGACTGGCCACAAAAATAATGCTTGAAAGGTGTTTCACCATGTTTTCTTTACATTTAATACTGCCTCCAACCTCCATTCCATAGGTTTCTCTCATCTTTAATTTCCACAATATTATCAACAGTTTCAAACAGACCCTGGATATAAACATTTAATGTCTTCTTCTTCCAGTTCATCCATTCTAAAGAGCAAAGTAAATTTTTTTAACATTTAAATTACTACAGAAAAGAAATAGCTGTTTCACTAGTAAATGTCCTTCTTGTTGCACTGTTCCAGAAATTTCATCATTCCCTTAGTTTCAAATATTAAGTCACAAAAGTCTCTGTCCTGATATGTAAAAAGACCAAATTTCTTGAACCTTTGAACCTAGAACAGTTATCAAAATGTATCAAACATATCTATTAAAGTGTCATTTTTTGTTCTTATTTTCACAGTTGATCTTTTCTTTTTTTAAAAGTTTTACTTAGTTTGCTGCTGCTCCCCTTATTTGTCTTCTGTCACTACTGCATATGTTTTAGTTACTGCATTATTTGCTAGCACAAAAGCAGACACCTTCTCAGTTTGTTGATGCTTTCCTCTTTTACTTTCTGTCATGGCTGTGTATGTTTTTACTGCTGCATTCTCTGCTGCCACATCACCTAGTTCTTTTTCCACATTGTCATCCTCAAAACATCCGAAAAAATTATCTGCTGTTACACCACTACATATAGCAGAATTTCACCTGGATCGTCCTGTTTGATTACAGTTAACAGAACATATGGAAGCCCTCCTGACACCAGTTCTGTTATCTGCATCACTTCAACAGACTCACTTATTTCCTTCTCCAATTAGAGCTAAATGCTGCTCATTAGTAAAATCTACCGCACAGGAATCATTGTTTAGATTCTGAAGCTCCATACAGAACAAATTTGTCTCCAAATTCACATTTTCCACCTCCAAACCCTCTGCAACTTTTCTCTCCTCCTCCATGCTGCTACTTTCCTTAGGCCTCTTTCTTACTGCTGTAGGGGACCTCCAGCACAATCTAACAGTTCTAAAGAGTAGGAGAAGTTCCTCGATGCTCTGGCCAAATTTCTCAAAGTACTATAAATACCACCTCTGCTCTCCACTGAAAAGAGGCTACTAGCCTAGTGGAACTAATGCAGTCAATAAAGGATAAATAATAAAATAAGAAACCAACATTTTTCTTTCATTACTGAATGTAGACACACTCTTCTGATGACTATCAAGGAGGACAGGGTAATGTTGGTTTCAAGTAAGATCTGGTAATGATGGTAAAGAATACTTCAGTGTAAGAAATGCCACTGAAGGCTGTGAGAGATGAGTCTCCTGCATCCACGTTAATAAAAATGCCTGTTACATGGACAGTGAGCAAAGATGAGTGTTCTCAGGCATCTGTTGCAACAGCCCTCCTGTGATAAAAAAAGCAGTTACTTTTACTGGCAATGCTTCGGGTACAAACTGAGTGAGAACCTGTTTTAGAGTAAATATCTGTAGTCAGTCAAGTTGCATGAGCAAAATACTGACGTATGAGAAAATTAGGTTGGGAAATACAGTGGCTTTGTAGCCAAGATAGCTAACAGCTCCAGGATTCATAGCTGAAAGTCTGCATGCTCTCCCCATGTTTGTGCGAGTCTTTTCCTGGTACAATGCTTTCTTTCCACATCCCAAAAATGTGTCAATTAACTAGATAACTTAGAGCCTCTCTCTTCTTTCTCTCTCTCTCTCTCGCTCTAAAAATTATACTTGCATAACATTTGTATTTATCAATTTATCCTTTTCCTGTGGCTCACATCATGGCTAAAAGGGGTCCAAGAAAAAAAAAAAATAGTTGTGTAAGAACTTACCATAACCTTAGATGTCCTTCTCTTTCATGTTGCAGTATTCATAACAGTAGGGAGGTTGCTGTCCACAGCGCTGACATCTGGCCAGTATACCAAAGTCTCGCTTCAGGAGGGTACATGTGACATCCTGCATTAGGGCCATAAACCGACATAGGGTATAAAAGTGATGTCTGCACGTATCCTCTTCAGAATGGACTGCTGCATACACTAGTACTACTGGAGGTTTAAGGAAAGTCCAAGATGGAAGACCCTCGAGATTCACATGTAGACCAGAATAAGGGTACTTATTAGGCTGTGATCAGTGGAGGGGCTAAAAGGAAAGATGACGGGATGAAAATATGCCCACAGGCCAGTAAGGTATAATAGGCTGGGGAGTTAGATGGGGCAGGTAGGGAGGGACTGAATACTGCAACATGAAAGAAAAGAAAAAAAAAGAAAGAAAAATCTATGGTTATGGTAAGTTCTTACACAACTATTCTATGTCCTTCTATTCACATGTTGCAGTATTCATAACAGTAGGAAGAGTGCCAAAGCTTTTAGGTATGAACCTGGGAGGAGGATTGGGGTCCTTGGTCAATGAGACCCTGAAGAATAGACCTGGCGAACCCAGCTCTAGCCCTGGATGCTAAGTACAGTTTGTACTGTTTGGTGAAGGTTTGCACTGAGACCCAGGTGGCGGCCTCTAGGTTTGAGGCATAATCCACCGCCTTGAAAAAAGCAGCTGAAGAAGCAGCTGCTCTGGTAGAGTGTGATTTTACCTGGCCCTGTAAGGTTTTACCATGGGCGAAGTAACATATTCCAATGGATTTAGAGATCCACGAGGAAATGGTTTGTTTGGTGACTGCCTTCCCTAGAGCCTTAGGGTGGAAGGAGATGAAATGCTGATCAGATTTCCTAATAACTTTGGTTTTGCCTAAATAATACCTCAGCTGTCTGTTTCCAGAGAATGTAGGGTCCTCTCTGAAGCATTTTGGGGGTTAGGATAGAAAACAGGTAGGTTAATGGTTTGGTTTAATGAAAGTTCATTAACCACCTTAGGCATGAAAGAGGGATTAGTCCTGAGGGCAACTCTATCCTTGTGGAAAATCAGGTAAGGAGGGATGACCATAAGGGCTTGAATCTCTGATTCCCTCCTGGCAGAGGTAAGACCTATTGGTAGTACAGTTTTAAGGGTGCACAGTTTTAGGGTTACTAAATGTGCTGGTTCAAAAGGTGGCAGCGCAAGTTTTTCTAGGATGAAATTCAGGTCCCAAGGTGGAGGGATAGGCTTTCTGGAAGGTCTGATATGAAGAACCCCTTTGAGGAACAGCTTGACCTCTAATCTGGAAGCCAGCAGTGGTAACATGGGTAGACAGGCAGAGATGGCACATAAATGGACTTTAAATGATGAGTAAGTTAGTCCTGCGTGAAGGAGTGCGCACAAATAGGAAAGGACCAAAGGAACAGGAATAGTCACAGGGTCCTGGTTTTTCCTCTGACACCACCAGGAGACTCTTTTCCATTTAGAGATGTAATTTTTCCTGGTGCTAGGTTTCCTGGCCTCCTGCAGGACATTGAATATGTCCTCTGTATACAGGTATCAGAAGGGGATTAGAATCCTATCACCCATAAGGTCAATTTCAAGTTGTTCACTTGAGGGTGGAGTAGGGATCCCCTTGTGACACCCGTGCCCTGGCCCAGCAATCAAGGAGCCTCACTCCTTACCACTAACACCAGAGAGGGCATCTCATATAGGAGAAAAGGATAACAAATACACACAGTAAAGTTCAATTTCCCTTAAGAGCACACAGAGATCACAGTCAGTCTGGGGCTGGTTGCTCCCTTGCTCTCCAGGTCCCCAATAAGACTCCCCACTGGCACAGCTATAGGGTCCAGATCTCAGCCTAGCTGGCAACCTAACCTACAGTACCCTCTCTGTCAACCAGTGCTTCGTGTCCCTGCCCAAGTAGCTGACACATGCACACACTTTGAGATAAGTATTGATACAACTTCACAGACACTCCTGGGAAAGGCTGACAGATTCTCCAGCTGTGCCCCTATACCCAGACTATACTGTAGTAATTCCTGCCACCACCAGCTAATAATTATCAGCTACCCAAAGGCCCTTAAAAGGGTGTCCAATTATTACTGTGCAATATCATTATCCAATAGTAGTGTAACAAGCAATCAAGGCTTATTGGAAGGGCTTAGTACAGGATCGCTTATAAGCATGCAATGTACTCTAGAACTTAATTTATCTCTACCTAAACCAGCCTCAGTTGAAAAGGGTTTAAAATATTTAATAATAAATACTAAAAACACAAGACAATATTACACCACAGTGCTATTCAAGAGTTCAGAGATCACACAGAAACTTAAAACAATACAGTAGGAAAGTTCTGATCTGAATATAGAAAAAACAGTCTAATCTTTATAATTCCTGGCTACTTCTACGAGAAAACACAGTTCTAACATACTACTTACATGAAGAGAGCATAATGCAGTGCTGACGAGTTGAATGTTCAAGATCAAAATGCTTAGAGTCTCGTCTGAGAAATAGTTTTTAAAATCACTAACAAACATTTCTGCTGGGCCCTCCCAGATTACATCATTCTCATTTAGTTCCCATTACATCATTTCTTTGACACTTAGCCTGGAGGTCCCAGGCCAACAGGCTACATTATTTAGCAAGCTGAAACCTGCTCAGGAAGCTAATAAAAGACATTTCACATGTACACTCTAGTAATTATTCCTTAAGTTAAAATAATAGAAAGAATGTGCTAGCCCAGACCAAATGGTTCCGAGCTCTGGAGATCAAAGAACATACAAAACATAATTTTAATTTCAAAGAACATTTGAAATGCTTGACTTAGTTTTCCTTACAGCAGATGGCAATTTTGCTACAATCTTGAAGTTCACATTTTACAGTATTTTATTTCATTTAAGAAACAAGCCTGTATTTTCCATTTATATTTACAAATGCCAGAATTATGTATCAAATTCTGACTAGGCTGGCAGTCTTCACCCTTCTCTACCAGTCTTCACACCCCATTCTGTGTGAGCAAGTCTATTCAGTGGGGTAACTTGTGGTGCTTGCCCTTGGCTAGTAGGTAAAGAAGGGGAAACCAGTGCTGTCTTGGCCAGTAGGGGGTCACCAACAGAATTTTTGGTTTGTCCTTCTGTATTTTGAGGATAACTTTCTGAATCAGAGTAAAGGGTGGAAAGGCATAGGGAAATATTCCCCCAATGAAAGGAGAAGACATCCACTTTAGAAGCTTGTGCATGTGGAGCCCTTGTGCAAAATTTGGGCATCTGTTTGTTCTGGGAGGAGGCAAACAGATTAAGTTGTGGAATACCCCACTTGGAATGAGATGTAGGAATACCTCTTTGTGAAAAATCCATTCATGACAGGAAGCTGAAGTTCTGCTTAGAAAGTCTGCCATGACATTCTCTGTCAAGGGACTGTAGACTGTTACTAGATGGATGTTTAGAGTCATTACTAGAGTCCAGATTTGGATGGCTAAGCTGCAAAGAGGATATGATCTTGTACCCCCTGTTTATGTACCACATGGCAGTCATATTGTCTGTAATCACTTTGAGAGTTCCTGGGAGTAGGGCTGTTTTGAAAGTTTGTAGGGCCAAATGGAATGCCCTCATTTCTTTGATATTGATGTGGCCCTTTAGCCTTAGTGTGGACCATTTTCCCTGTACAGAAATCTGTTTCTGGTTGTGCTGCAGTACTGCACCCCAACCCAGGTCTGATGTGTTTGTGGTGAGTTCTAGCAGGAGGGCAGGTACCTGAAGTGTGATATCCTGGTTGTGGTGGATGGCAAAGATATACCACTGGAGTTCTTTCTACAGACACTGGATTAGTGGGAGAGGAGTGTCCAGGGGATGGGAATGTTGAATCCATATGTTCATCAATATCCATTGGATCTTTCTCATGTGGAGTCTTGCTAGGGGCAACATGGGTATTAGGGATGTCATGTGTCCAATCATCCTTAGGAATTCCCATGCTGGCAATGAAGTAAGGTTGAAAAATGTGTTGCGGTAGATGGCCAGATCCAGGATTATTTGTTCTGGGATAAAGACCTTCATTAAGTCTGTTCTGATTCTGCATCTCAAAAAAACTATGTCTTGTGTGGCTTGCAGGTGAGACTTTTCCTTGTTTATAGTGAACCCCAGCTGGGTTAGGGTGTTGATTACTAGCCTTAGGTGCTCTTGGAGGACTTGGTGGTTTTGATGAAGTACCATAAGATCATCTATGTATGGGTATATTTGTATACCCTGTGTTCTGCAGTGAGCACTGAAGGGTGCTAGACACTTTGTGAACCCTCAACGGGCTGTGAAGAGCCCAAAGGGCAAGGCAGAGAATTGAAAATGCCAGGAACCTATTGCAAAGCACAGGACTTTCCTGTAGTCTGGGTGAATGGGAATGTGGAGGTAGGCCTCCTTCAAATCCAAGGCCACCATGTAGGCCTGAATGGGAATGAGTGGAAGGATCAAAGATAAGGTCATCATTTCGAAGCTGGGTACCTTGAGAAACAGGTTTAGGAAAGCTAGATCTAGGATTGGTCTCCATGAGCCATACTTCCTTGGTACTAAAAACATTCCTGAGTAAAAAACATTTGTTTCTTTGGGTGGGTGCTATTTGCTCTATGGTGCCCTAGGCTAGTAGTTGTTGAATGATAGTAAGGAAGAGGTGGACATGGTTTGCTGGAGGTTGAGGGATTCCCTGGAAGGGGGGTAAATCCACAACCCATCTTTCTGTTGTAATCTTCTGCCAGGAGGGTATGGAGAGGGTGAGGCAAAGGGAAAGTGGGGTGTTTTGATTTAGTAATGGTAAGTCACAGCAGAGGTGGTCTGGATTGATTAGACTGGCTCCGAAAGGGGGCAGTGGAAGGGGTGGAAGGAAACCTGGGGGAAGAGGTTTTCCTTGGTTGCCTGTATCCCTTTGTCTGCTGTGTTGTGTGGCAGGATTGCCTCCTGACAAAGGACATTTTCTGAGGATAGTTTCTGTGATATCTTTGAATAGGAGAAACCGGTAAGTGTTTTAGTTTTTGGTAGTTCTTTTCCCTTTTCTTGAAGGGATTTAAGAAGTTCACCTAAGGCCTGGCCAAATAGAGCTTTATTGTCCAGGGGGGGCATCAAGCAGCTTTGTGTGTACATCTAAGGGCAATGGCTGAAGTATCAGACAGGAGTAGTGCCTTAGTACTGAGCCAGAAGCAGCAGATTTTGATGAAGCTTCCACAGCATCATAACTGCACTTGATGGAGTGCCTAGTTACTTGAGATGCTGTGGAGAGTAGGTTGTTAAGCTGAGTTTTAATGTTGGATTTATGTACCTCAGAGAGTAGGGTGGAAGCCTTAGCAATAGTGTCCAGGACATACCTAGCTATGAGGGTTTGGTAGTTCAAAGCTCTTATAGCAAGAGTAGAGGAGGTATACATCCTTTTCCCTAGTCTGCCCATAAATTTACTGTCTTTTTCAGTATGATAGAGAGTAAAAGAAGGCAATTGCCTAGACGTCTTTTCTGCAGAGACTGCAATAACAGCAGGGTCTACTGGTGGGTTTCTAAAGAGGAACTGGGTGTCCTGTGGGACCTTATAAAAATGGTCAGGACGTTTAGATGCTGGTGGTTGTGAATCTGGAGTCTGAGAGGTGGCAAAGAAGGCATCCTGGAAGGCAGGGAGTAAAGGGATTACAGCTGAGGGGGATGGCTGTTCCATTTGCAGCAGGTCAAAGTATCTTTTCTTACTGTCTGAGACCTCTGAGGCTTGCCACTTAAAATGTTCCCTCATGAGGGAGATGGTAACCCCAAAGGTGAATTCTTCCCCAGGAGATTATGGGGTAATGGGATCCTCTTCCTCTGGGGTAATAAAGTTTTTGTGTGAATCAATTTGAGATTCATAGGTCACAGGATCTTCATCTGAGGAAGGCTCTTCCTCTGACACATGCAAAGGGATGGTAAGAACATAACTTCTTTATCTGATGTTGTCGATCTTCATTCATTCTTGACTGATGGGACAGAGTCCCCAGCTACTTTAGATACTGGGCAGCCCTACGGAAGGATATTCTTCAGCACCACAGAGCCAAAGGATGCTCTTCTCCTGGAGACCATTTAAATTTGTAATGGGTGATAAAGGTATATGGACTAGCCCAAGTTGCAGCTGCACATATGTCTTCCATAGAAGCCCTGGAATGAAAGACCACTGAAGTGGAAACAGATATTGTAGAGTGAGCTCTAACTGTAGTTGGCAGTTTGAGTCTATTTTGATTGATAACTGCGGTGGTGGTGCTGCGGTAGCATTGTCGCCTCACAGTAAAACGTTGTCCTGTTCGATTCTTAGCTAGAACGTCTTCTGTGTGGAGACATGCGTGAATGGGTGTACCTTCGTTGAACGTTGTGCGTCAGGGCCGGCAACTCGGGACATAAAAATCTACTGCCAATCATTAGCGGACCTGAGTTCCACTGTGGCGACCCCTAACTGGGAAAAGCCGAAAGACACAACAACAACATAAAGGTAATCCAGTCTCTAAGCCATTTAGACAAGGTGACCTTTGATACAGGTTTGCCCAATCTGTATCCTGAAAAAGATAGAAATAGTTGGTCTGATTTTCTAGCAGATTTTGTTCTGTCCAAGTAAAAACATAACTGTCTGTGGACGTACAACAAGTGTAAACAGTACTCTCCTTTGTTTGCAAGATTTGGGAAGAAGACTTGTAAGTCTATGGGCTGGTTGATATTAGACTCTGATACCACTCTGGGAAGGAAGGTGAGATTGGTTTTGCATGATGCTCTTTCTTTGCAAAAAATGATATAGGGATGATTCACATACAAAGTTTGTAACTGAAATTCTCCTAGCAGACATGATAGCTACTAGGAAGAGGGTCTTCCAAGATAAAAACTTGAGGTCACAAGTAGCTGCTGGCTCAATGGGCTGTCTAACTAGACGTTGTAAGACTAAGGTCAAATCCAATGGCACTACAGGGTCTTTGAATGGGGGTTTTAAATGCAGAGTGCCTTTAAGAAAAATTCTGCATAAATGATGGGACATCAAGGAATGGTCATCAAAATCATTATGCAAATTTGAAATGGCAGCCAAATTAACCTTAATTGTGGATGTAGAGGCTCCCATTTTAAATAAGGCGGCTAAATATTCCAGGACCTTATCAACTGATGCTGAGAAAGGGTCTATGTAGTTTGTACATGCCCAAATTGAAAATCTTTTCCATTTGATTAGGTACAGCTTCCTGGTGGACAGTTTAACAGAAGCCAGGAGTATCTTTTGTATTTAATCTTGCTCCGATGAACTCCAGATCATGCATGGGAGTCAGTTGTGACTTTTCCTTGTTGACTGAAAGGCCGAGTGTTTCAGGAAGATGTAGAACGAAGTCTATGGCATTTAGCAGTAGATGCCTGGAGCCAGTCTTCTACATATGGAAATACCCAGAATCCTTGTAGTCTCCAGTGAGCTGCTACAACTGCCATGCATTTGAACACCCTGGGGGCTGTGGTGAGACAGAAGTGCAGCACTTGGAATTGGTAATGACTGGCTCCTAGCCGGAAGCAGAAATATCTTCTGGAGTGTTTGCCCATTTTTATGTGGTAATACATATCCTGAAGATTTATACAGCACATCCAATCACTTACTCCAAGAAGGGAAGGGACAGACTGAACCGTGGTTATCCGGAATTTGGTTTGTTGCACAAACTTGTTCAGTAGCCTGAGATCCAGGATTGTTCTCCAGTCCCCTGTCTTTTTTGACACTAAAAAAAATCTTGAGCAAAATCCAGATCCTATTTGCTCTGGTGGGGCTACTTGGATGACTCTTTTTTGAAGCAGTTTTTGAATCTCTACTGCTGCTAGATCCCTTTGACTGTGTGGAACATTGGGGATTCACTTTTGGAGTTTTGGTAAAAGGTTGAAGGGGATGTGGTAACCTCTGGTAATTATTTTCTGCATCCAGGTATCTGAAGTTATTGTAAGCCAGGCTGAATGGTGCTGAAAAAATCTTCTCCCGACTGCCTCCAGAGGTAAATAATCGGGCCTTTATTCAGGAGCACTGATAGGGTTGTCCAGGAAAAGAATCTCTGGAGCCCTGGTTACGTGGACCCTCTCTGCCATGGGGGGGTGTGTGTCTTACAGAAGGGTTCCCCCTCTGCCCCAGGGGGAAAACTCCAAGGCCTTTGGGTCTTCTTGAATCATATTTTTCCACTCCTCTGATTCCTGGAATAAGGTAGTTATGGAGCAGAAAAATGAAAGCCCACAGCAGAAAGGGTCTTTCCATCTTTTTCACACCTGGCGAGTGTGTCTCTAACTTTCGGACCAAACAAAAAAGTACCATCAACAGGATCGTTGATAAAGGAAGACTTAAAGAGCTCCATGATGTCACACAAGTGCATCCATCCCGAACCTCATCAGACACTGCTCTTGCAAAGGTGTCTGAAAGCTCAGTTATCAGATCCCTTTGGAGTCTAGTAAAGTGTGCCAAGAAGTTCAAGGACTGAATAGCAAAGGTCGTTAAAGCAAAGACCCACTTCCCAAATCTGTCCATCATCTGAGACTCTCGGTTAGGAGGATGGACAGTTGATCTCTCCTCGGTGAGTTCCTTTTTGTTGGCCATCACCACTAACATGGCACTCACTGCTAGACTCTGACCAATGGGGCTGATCTTCTGGGGCTGGCAAAAATCTTATCCGGTCTCTGGAGAAAAGGCTCTATGGAGTCAGGAGCCTTCCACGCTCTCTGAACGATCAACTTGACTAGGCTGTCAGTGGGCGTGGTCACCCAAGAAGTAGATGGGCGGGCACGAAAAGCTTGCAAGAACACAGATTCCTCAGAGGATGGATTTGACGGTTTCCAATCACCCCTGTGTTTCAGGATTTCTAGAATGTCTCCGAAGGAGACATCTTCAGGGGGTGACTGCGGGGAACCCTCCCCTTCATCATAATCTGTGTCTTCCAGGACAGATTCTTCTGGAGAATCTAGGTGCTTCCTCTTGCAGATCCTCTTATGGGGTGGCTCCTCAGGGGAAGGTTCTGAGGAGGACTCCAAAGAGGGGAGACCCTGAACCGGTCTGTCTTGCAGCTCTTGTGCCCACTGTCCAGACGTAGTAGACTATGACAACTGCAAACCAGAGGAGTCAGCTGGGAGCCTGCTGAGGCCAAAGCTCTGTCCATAATTTGGAAGGCCAGCCCACCTGAAGAGGGATGGAAGCCCGAAACAGAGAAAGACAACCTCGGAGCCGGGGTTACACCCCGCTCCGATGAACCGCCACCCAGAGCAGAAGCAGAGAGAGGGCTCAAATTGCCATGGCTCTGAGAGCCATGGGCGGCACCATGGAAACAACTGGAACTGTTCCAAGGATCTCTGAACCGACAGCCAAACCATGGTCATGGGTGTGCAATGGATCCAAATGAGCAGAAGACCACAGAGTCGATTCCGGCTCCGAGGTGAGGTCCATCAGCACCGAGGTAGCTGGTACCAGTAGTGTCAAAGTGGGGGCTCCAAACTTTGAAGGGAGGTCGAAGGAGGATAAACTGGTGGAGTCTTTAGAGAGTAAGTCTCAGCTCCAGGTGGGAGAGAGGTTTGTGAAGGTGTTGGGAGACCCTTGGCTGCCAAAAGCTGGTCCACCAATCTGACTACATCCAATTCTGAGAGACTCCTGGAAGAATGGACCAACATTCCTGAAGGTGACTCAGGCCTATCCAGAAAGGGACTTGGCTGCTGACCCAAGAGTGGGTTTACTAAAGGAGAATATCTAGTCCTGGGAATTATTATTAAATCGACTTTCGGCACCATAGGGGAAGCTGGAACCGAATGAGAGGAAAGTGGTGGTGTTACAGAAACTATTGTTGGTGCCAAAGAGGTTTGAATTGGTTTAGTGACTGATGGCACTGATGTAGACTGAGTCACTTTTGGTGCAGAAGGTGATGATATTCTCATTTTCGGCACTTTGGCCTTTTGTTTCCGAAGATACCATCAGAGCCTGCAGCTTTTGGGACTTTGCTTCATGGGCCAAAGGAGAGGTCAGCACAGAGTGGCTTAAATAGGGTTTCAGTGAAGGGACATTTTAACAAACCTTTTTAGATAAGCTTATTGTGCCTCTCTGCTATAGTATGGGAGGTAAAGCCCTGACAAATTTTACAACTTATGTCCAAGTGAGGAGCACCCAAACAGTACATGCAAGAAAGATGCCCATCAGAGTTGGGCATCTTTCTGCCACAATCCTGACACTGTTTAAAGCCGGATGTCCCCTTTTGCTTTTCTGCCATATCCAAATCACTCCAACAGACACACATGCACATCACACAAGTAGAAAGGAAGGAAAGGAGTTTTTTTTTTTATAACAGATCTACCAACAATGGTACTGAATAAATACTCTAAGGGTATAGAGAGAGAGAAAAAAAGGGAAGAGGATACCAGAAAATGGTATTTAAAGACTACCGACTGTAAGAAGGAAAAAGGAGGAAAAATGCCTGATACCAACAATGGTAATAAAAATACCATAAGGTAAAGGGGGTGGGTAGAAACAGTCAGAAAGCAGTCACACACTCAAAAAAGGGGGCAAAATTATCTAGTAAGAGTTTTAGTTAAAAATCACTAGAAACAATAAGAAAAGGAAATTTTAAAGCACTTAGATGAGAGCATCAGCTGATGTGTCCAATTTTTAGCGGTAATGGGAAGAGAGGCATTATGGGTAGAGCCTTAACTCGAGAGTTTTTGGCTGGCTTGAGGTATGTATAATGGCTGAGTCGGCTCCGAGAGGTCGGAACCGAACCAATCAGTCAATAATGAATGAGGATTGACAACATCAGATCAGCATTTCTCAGTGACTCCTCTGGTGGGGGGATTAGGGCAAAGAACCTGTTACACTTGTTCAGGGGAGACGCAAACAGGTTGCAGCATGGCTGGCTCCACTGGTGAAAAATCATCTCTGCCACTACCTTGTTGAGAGACCACTCGTGAGATAATAGTATGGACCTGCTCAACTTGTCTGCTATCACGTTGGACTTCACTGGTATGTGCGCTGCTATCAGAAATTGATTTGAAGAGATCACCCAGTGCCACACTGTCATAGCTTTTTAACACAAGGTGTAAGAACTGGTTCCTCCTTGTTTGTTGATGTACCACACTACAGACAGATTGTCTCTTTGAATCGTAGTTCCGGAAGGGAGAGACGGTCTTCAAATACCTGCAATGTTAGGAGTACTGCTCTCATTTCCAGTACACTAAAATGCAAGTTGGCCTCTTCGGGGGACCAAGTGCCTTGGACAATCTTTCCCAAGAAATGCCCCCAACCCGATCTGGGAAGTGTCCGTGGTCACTATGGCCTTGGGCTGAGGAAGGATGAATGGACGACCTTGTAATATTTTATTGATCTGAGTGAATCCACCGAAGGTACCTTTTGCATGCCTGAATTATATTCATCTTGGTGGACATAGGTTGATATAGAATGGTCTACTGGGTTGCTAATGTCCGTTGAAGAATTCTCATATGGTATCTTGCTAATGGAACTAGAACTATCGCTGCAGATACCGATCTCAGTGTTTGTAAAATCAGTCGGGCTGCCAGAGAAGAGTTCTGAATTATTTTCTTCACTTGGAAATTAAGTTTGTACGCTTGGCAAAGGGAGAGAAGCTGTCACTGATGTGTTGAAATAAAGCCCCTATAAATTCTAATATTTTACACAGTTTTAGCTGAGATTTGTTGTGGTTGATTGCAATTCCTAGACTGGAACAAATCTGGAGTAGAAATATCGATGCAGATACTGATCTCAGTGTTTGTAAAATCAGTCGGGCTGCCAGAGAAGAGTTCTGAATTATTTTCTTGACTTGGAAATTAAGTTTGTACGCTTGGCAAAGGGAGAGAAGCTGTCATTGATGTGTTGAAATAAAGTCCCTATGAATTCTAATATTTTAGACAGTTCTAGCTGAGATTTGTTGTGGATGATTGCAATTCCAAGACTGGAACAAATCTGGAGTAGAACTATCGCTGCAGATACCGATCTCAGTGTTTGTAAAATCAGTCAGGCTGCCAGAGAAGAGTTCTGAATTATTTTCTTGACTTGGAAATTAAGTTTGTACACTTGGCAAAGGGAGAGAAGCTGTCATTGATGTGTTGAAATAAAGCCCCTATGAATTCTAATATTTTAGACAGTTCTAGCTGAGATTTGTTGTAGTTAATTGCAATTCCTAGACTGGAACAAATCTGGAGTACAGAGTCTTGAGCTGTTATAAGAAGATGCGTTTGCCATTTTTACAGTATTTTGTCACATCTGAAGAAGTCTTTATATTTTGAAGACGAAAAGCACTTTATGTGGATCGTGTTTTGGATTTTACAATAAATTATTTGAAAGAACTATTCAACTTCAAGTTATTGGGTCCTGCTTCTGTTCGGCATTGGGAATTGTGTTATATTCAACACTGTTGCTTGTTTCGACTTGTTTCTTGATAAGAAGATGCTTGGTCAAAATGGTTATAAGCTAGTCATCTAGATAGGAAACACTCGGATCCCTGCAGTCTCAAGTGAGTTGCTACTACTGCCATGCATTTGCTGAACACCCTGGGGGGCTGTAGTGAGATCAAAGGGCAGTGCTCTGAATCAAAATGACTGGCTCCCAGATGGAAGCACAGACATCTCCTGGACAGTCTGTTCATTTTTATGTGACAGTGTGCAGCCTGGAGATTTGATGAGTACACCCAGTTATCCTTGTGGAGGAAAAGCAATACAGGCTGAACAGTGAGTATCTGGAACTTGGTGTGCTGCATCGATTTGTACAAAATACTGAGATCCAAAATTGGTCTCCAGTCCTGTTTTCTATGGCACTAAAAAGAATCTTGAGTAAGTTCCAGATCCTTTCTGGTCTGGGGGATCTCTTGGATGACTCTTTTTTTTCTAGCAGCTTTTGTATTTCTAGAGCCACTGTTTTTTTCTGACTGGGAAGAACATCGGGAATTTTGTTTACTGATGGAGGTGGAAGAGAAAAGGGAATTATATAACCTCTGGAAATAATCCTCTGCACCCAAGTAGCTTCTGTAATGTCTAGCCAAGTTCTCTGGTGCAGGGACAAGTGACCCCTGACTGCCTCCAGAGGTGGGCAATCGGGCTGCTTTTCAGGAGCATTGATAGGGTCTATCAGAGAAAGAATCTCTGGACCCTTGGTTCTGCTGGCCTCCTCTGCCACAGGGATAGCATTTTTCATTAGAGTTCCCCCCTCTGCCTCTGGGGGAACTCTCTCCACGTGGATCATAGAATGGACCCTGGGATTTTCTGAGCTACATTTTTTGACCACCTCATTGATTCCTTAAAAAGGTTCTTTGAGGAGTCAAAATCTATACCCACCACAGACAGGGTCTTATTATCTTGATCACCCCTGGAGAGTGTCTTTAACCTTATGGCAAAATAATAAACTTCCATCAAAAGGAGCATTGTCGAATGATGACTTGAAGGGCTCTGCAAAATCACACAGGCACATCCAGGCATGCCTCCTGATAGAAATGCCTGAACCTGCCATCCCTGAGGCTCCTTCAGCTGCATATGGTATGAGCCTCATGGAGGAATTAGAGATAGATTGTAGGGTCACCAGCTGTGAAGCAATAGAAGTCTCTGCCTCAGAAGTACTGGTCTAAGAGAGGGATTTTCAAAGTTCTTTGATCAAATCCCTCTGTAACCTGGTGAAGTATGCCAAATAATTTAGGGACCTGAGTGCAAAGGTCGCTGATGCATACACATGCTTCCCAAATCTGTCCAATGCCCTAGACTCCCTGTTAGGGGGAATGAACAGTTCCTTCTTTGTGGCTGTCACTATGACCATTACGTCTACTGGTACTTCTCTGCTCCAGAACTCTCTTTCCTTCATAAGTGTCAGGACCCTACCTGGTCTTTTACGGACTGGCTCAACAGAATCAGGCTCCCTCCATACCCGCCGAGAGATCATATCAATGAGCTCATCAGCAGGCAGAGTCACCTAGGAAGTAGATGGGCCAGAACCAAATGCCTCCAAGAATACTGATTCCTCTTGGGAAGTGTTATCATTAGCCAACCACCCCTCTGAAGATCTCTAAAATGTATGCAAATGAGATGTCATTAGGTGGTGATCGTGGAGCACCCTTCCCTTTCATCGAAATAGGTATCTTCTGTAAGTGACTCCTAAGGGGAATCCAAGTGTCTCCTCTTGCACTTCCTCTTCCTAGGAACTTTTTCTGTGAGATGTTCCAGAGAAGTATCGGAAGAAATCATTATACCCTGCTGGGTAGCCTGGAGACTTTGAGCTGGCTGCCACTGTGGAGTAGAATGCTGAGGCTCAAGGCACAAAGACATCTGAGATCCAGAGGGAAGATCCAAGTGGGGGGGGACTGTCTGGACTCTAGAAAAGAACACTCTCTCCACCAACTCAAAGGCAGAATGCCCTGGGGAGGAGGAAGCTATTGGAGCCGAGAACACATGCTTCTGGACTGGCATCTCCCTCTGACCTGAAGGCACACCACCCAAGGCAGAGGTTGGAACTGAGCTGTCGAATGCCAAAGCACCGAGGGGTAGAAATGGCTCAGACAGCTTCAGAGTCGACTCTAACAACTCAGACCTCACAATGATGCTTCGGCTTAGAGAGTCGTCCGGTTCTGGTACGTTTGGAGCCAGTGCACTCAAAGAAGATATCGGATCCGAAGATCAAGTAATGTCTGGATCCGATACAGATGGCAATGAAAGTCTTCGATCCAAGGGCTCCAAAACTGATGGACGGATCAGAGAAGGAGCCAAGATGGGTGCAGTAGTACTAGTAAAGGTCTCTAGACCTGTGGGGGTAGGAGCTGGGAGAACTCCCATATGAATTTGTGCCCAGAGAAACTTCCTAATCATTCTGTCCACATCAGCTTCTGTGAGACTTCTGGAAGAATGGGAAGAAGCTATGGAGGGAGATCTTGAGTGGTGGTGTCTTTCCAGGAGCAGGGATGGGAGCTGAGAGGGGACAGGATCCAAGGAAGATGCATACCTAGATCTAGGAAGATACTTCAAATCTGAATAAGCCTGATCAAATCGAATCCGAAGGCTTGCCCTTGGAATCCGAAGTCTTTTGTTTTTTTTGTTTTTTTTTTGTTTTTTTTTAGGTGGTTCCTTAGTTGGATCTAAAGAAGAATGAGAGGATCCAGGCTGGTCAGAATGTCTTTTCTTAACCTCTTTTTTATCTGACTCGGGTCAAGTTCAAGTAAGCAAGTCTCCAAAGACCGAAGGAAGAAGACTCTTGAGGATTAATTTGTTCCTGCTGTCCACCAGTGCTCTTAAATTGAAAGCTTTACAAATAGAGCAGGAAGACTGCAAATGGTCTGGACCCAAGCAGTACACGCATAAGTCATGGGCATCAGACAATGTGATTTTATGTCAGCACTTACCACATTTTTTAAAGCCTGATGGTTTCTCTGCCATTTTAAACAACTGAACACAATGGAAATACTAATATAAGAAGAGAGAAAGAATTTTTTTTATATAGAAAACAGAATACCAATAATGGTATTACTAGAATTACCAAAATGTATACGGAAAAATTACCAATGTTGGTATAGAAGAGCTACCAAATGGTATTAATAAAGAAAAAATACCAGCAACGGTAAAAAGGGATTTACGTTAAATACATAGGTTAAGGAAGGAAATTCTAGTGAAAAAAGAAGTTCTGAAGATATTTATAAAATAACACTTATCTATAAACCAATGCTCAAGAGCTGTGGCAACCAAGTGTGTATACAATGGCAGCAAACAAGATCTGAGGAAAGAAGGAGGCTGCTGCATTATGGGTAAAGGAGGGGCACGGAAACTTGTAGTATCCATGATATATATATATATATATATATATATATATATATATATATATATATATATATATATATATTAAAAAAAAGCATCCAAGTTGTACCCAATGATCGGATCCCAACACTCATATTGAGGAATGAAGGAAAACATCAGATCAGCAATTCACTTATCTGGTTAACAGAAAAAAATAAAATTAAAAACTGGTTTAACAAATGTCACTTCAGCTGAAGAAATAAGAGCAGCAACATGAGTTTTGTATATTTGGCAGTTGGTACAGAGGGTTAAAGCTATGAAATTTTGTTCTTGTGGTAAAGGGATTGACTCCCTCAGCCCTCAAGGAACAGTGTGACCTTCAGCAAATCATGTAACTAGACCATAATTAGGGGCAGCTGAGAATTTGGTCTAGGGCTCTTCAATGGTTTCCTGGTCTGCAAGCTTAACAACTATTTATGAAACTATGAAATTGATGAAACTATCCTGCAACCTTAACTACTTATGAGGCAAAGGCTATGGGTCTCTTACACCATTTTTGAGCTGTGAATATAACCAAAGTATCAGATGGAAGATAAGAAGCCAGATAAAGTCTGCATCTTGGGTATAGTGTATGCATATATTTTTTTTTTACTAAAAAGGAGGCAGTTGATAAGACACCAGGAATACATTTACGTGGAAGTCCATAAAGAAGTCAGCAGGGACAGCATCACTTAAAAATATTGCTACATGAAGTTCCTACAAATGGGGGAGGCCCACTGACAAAGAAGGAAGGTTAGCTGTCTGTCTTAGTAGACTATGGTAAAGATCACCTACAATGTAACAAATGGGAGGATGATGTCCCATTTTCCTTTCCCGGAGGGGTTTAGTTCTGCCATGCAATAAATGGTAAAGGCCACAGGAATACCAGCTTTAAGATAATGGGTAAGGGGACATGGCAGGATATTAACACAAGCATCTGCAAGGCTGCAAATGTGTCCATCTAGGTCCAAAGCAAGAAACTTCCCCACAGCCATTGTAGAAATCCTGACCATTAACTATTCAACAGTGATGATTCCCTGCTGTACCAGACATACTTTCTGAATGCTTGCTCCATGGCCTGTACAACTTTAGTCATAAAGGCAATGTTCTCAAGGGAACTGAAGGACCACCTCATTAGAAACTAGAGAAGATGAGGAAGATGTGATTAAAATTCTAAGAAAACACTATCATTCTGTATTTCAGGTATCTGCATTAGTCATTGCACATCACTTATGATATGACAATTTTCCATTTTTTTTTTTTACTAATTCCCTTCATACCATTTTCTGCTTTCTGGCTAGGACAATTATAGAATCTCTGTTTCTCATGTCCACAGTTCACACCATGTCTTTCAACAAATTGGGCAATGAGCACTCTCCAGCACTCATTTCCGCACTGGTTACAGGTTTTACGGGGTCCGGTTGCTAGACCAAGGCCAACCCTCCTCCGAGGGTGTACTACACACACATCTTGGGCCAATTTAGAGTGTCCGGTCCACCTACTGCATGTCTTTGGAATATGGGAAGAAAACAGACCGCCCACAAGAAACCCATGAGAACACAGGGAGGACATGCAGACTCCGCAAAGAAGGCACCCCCAGACAAGAATTGAACTGGAGAACCTCTTGCTGTGAGGTGACAATGCTAACAGCTGCACCACTAGTCTGCTCATAGTTACAGATTGCCATCATAATTTCTGCTTTCCCTAGCTTATACATTAGATACAAGCAACCTATTACCTCAGGACTCCTAATGTGAATATGTATATAACACACACTTTAGGACTTGCTCTTAAGCACATTTTATTTAACACCAAATGATTTAAACGTATAATATACTTTACTGTTTACTTAATTCTACATATACACTTGAATGAATATCTTTTACATAAAACCAAATATTTTACAAATATGGTGTAAAAGGATACCACAAATGACTCTCCCTCTCTTTTTTATCCAATGTTTTCATTGACATTTGCCTTCTGGAGAAGATGGATAAATGGGATTAAAATAAATGGTGAAGTACAATCAGCCAAATTCTAGTCTACGTTGCAACTCTGATAATAGGCAACTGGGAATGCCTATTTTCTGGATAAGCATATACATGCTGCCTTGCGGGTGTGTGTTTAACCGTTGAATGACATTTGCATTGAACAGCTAAACATTGAACCATATCCATTGAACATTCATTTTTTCGACTGGGAAAGTAACTAGTTAGCCAACACTTCCCAGTCTCTCACACCACAGTATTTCAAACCCACCCAGGTGGGAGGCTTCATCCCCCACCCCACTGACTATATACCAACTCAAGACCGCACTACAGTGGGGAAAAGGGCAGATGCAGAGGTGCTGGCCAACTAGTTACTTTCCCGTTCGCTGAAATGAAAGCTTGTTGAAAGAATGTTTGATGGATAGCCATTCAATGCAAATATCATTCAACAGCTAAACACAGACCCCTTGCATACACATGATAATACTGAAGGAGTTTATCTGGACAGCAAGCAAGAGTGTCAGCTCTTCAAAGTCAACCTTCTGATAGCATGCCTCTCAACTGCTCAGATTTTCGCAGAATGTCCAGATTTTTGCCTCATATTTTTTGGACTGTTCCTCATAAGAATTATGTTTTTTTGACAAATCACTGGGATGATCTAAGGATTAAAGTTGCTAAATAATGACAGATTTTCTGACAGACTTAGTCTTGTCCAAATAGAACCTAAGCTGTCTGTGCACATCAAGGGAATGTAAAACTTTTTCACTGTCACTCTGAGGATGGGCAAACAAGGTGGGGAGGTGGATAGCTTGGTTTAAGGAAAGCTCATTGACCACCTTGGGCATGAAGGAAGGCTTGGTCCTAAAGGTTACCCTATCTATGTGGAAGATGAAGAAGGGGGGAATGGCCACGAAGGGCTTGTAACTCATACATTCTTCTAACTGATGTCAAGGCCACTAGGAGTACTGTTTTCCAAGTGCAATGTTTCAGAGACGCCTTGGAGTCTGGTTCAAAAGGGGTCACCATTAGTTTCTCCAAGATGTAATTCAGGTCCCAGGGAGGGAGAATAGGTTTCCTGGGGGCCTGAGATGGAGAACTCCCTTTAGGAACAACTTTGCAAGCAATCTGGAAGCCAAAGGGGGTTCCAGGGACAGACAAGCTGAAATGGCAGCCAGGTGAGTCTTGATGGAGCAGTAAGCTAACCCTGCCTGCAAAAATTCACACAGATAGGAGAGTGACAATGGAACATCACACTGTAAAGGGTCCATCTGACTTTGAAGACACCATATGGAGAATCTTTTCCATTTAGATTTACAAGATCTCCTAGTATTTGACTTCCTGGCCACCGGCAGCCCTGTGAGCATGTCCTCATTGTATACGTGTCTATAAGGGATCAGAATTCTCTTCCTGGCCTCCGGCAGACCTGTGAGCATGTCCTCATTGTATAGGTGTCTGTACGGGATCAGAATTCTATCACCCACAGGGTGAGGTATAGAGATTGCCAGTGTGGATGGGTTAGAAATCCCTTGTCCTGTGTGAGAAGGTCCAGTCTGTGGGGTAACTTGTGGTGACTGCCCCTGGCTAAATGCAGGAGGAGGAGGAACCAGTGCTATCTTGGACAGAAGGGGGTCACCAACAAGATTTTTGGTCTGTCCTGCTGAATTTTCAGTAGGACTTTCTGAAGAAGTGGGAAGGGGGGACACATAAAGAAACATCCCCTTCCATGAGAATGAAAAGGTATCTGTTGCCCTCGATGGCTGGGCAGCCTGGTGCAAAAGGATGGAAGTTTACTGTTCATGGGGAAGACAAACAGATCTATTTGAGGTGTACTGCATTTGTGGACTATGTCCAAGAACACATCCCTGTGGAGCATCTATTTGTGGGACTGTGACACGGACCTGCTTAAGGTGTCTGCTTGAGAATTCTGTTCTGATGGGATATACACTGCCTGACGTGTGACTCCCTGTTTTATGGCCAGCTCCCACACTTGGAGAGCTAGTCTGCATAGCAAATATGATTTTGTTACCCCTGCTTGTTGATATACCACAGAACTGTAGTGTTGTATGTGAACAGTTTCAATGGGCCTTGTTTCAGTGAGGGATGGAAAGCCTTTAAGGCCAAAAGAATTGCATTCATCTCTCTGATATTGATTTGCTCCTGTTTGGTGGAGTCTGACCAAGCACCCTGGACTCATAAGAAGCCCATGGTTGCTACCCATCCCACATCTGATGCATCCGTGTAAATTTCCTGCACTGGCAGGGAGGTCTGAAGAGGTAGTAGTTCACTCGATTCAACCACCATTGAATCTCTTTCTCAAAGGAAGGTAAGAAAAGGATTTTGTACTCCAGAGGATGAGAGTGCTGAGTCCATATGGACCTTAGGTACCATTGTAGCTTTCTCATGTGAAGCCTCGCCAATGGTAACATGGGAATGGTCGATGCCATGTGGCCCAGGAGTCTGATGTACTGCCTGGCAGTCAATTCTGTGGCTTGAAGGACAATGAGCATTTACTGCCATAAGTTGTCCACCTTTTGAGGTGGTAGGAAGGCCTTCATGACATCCATCCAAATCCTGCACCCCCGGAAGACAAGGTCTTGAGAGGGGGTCAGGTTAGGCTTGGCATAATTTATCTCGTTACCCAGTGCCTACAGGAGGGAGAGAGATGTCTGTAGCTGGAGTAGGAGGGATTTTTTGCAATCTGATTGAATAAGCAGGCTGCCTAAGTAAGGGAAAATCACAATCCACTGTGTCCTGCAGAAGGCCACCATTGGTGCCAGGCACTTGGCACTTGGTGAAGACCCTCGGTGCTGTAGAAAGACCGAAGGGCAAGGCCAAGAACTGATAATGTGAGAAGGCCACAAAAAAAAGCAAGTATCTCCTGAAACTGGGCCTTATGGAAATGTGAAGGTAGGCATCCTTGATGCCCAGGGTGGCCATGAACCCCTTATGCAAGATCAAAGGGAAAAGGGTTTGCAAAGTGAGCACCCGAAAAGTGGGCACTTGTAGGAAAAAACTGAGGTGGGAAAGATCTAGGACTGGTCTCCAGGGGCCATCTTTCCTTGGGACTAGGAAGAGCCTGAAATAGAATCCTTTTCCCTTTTCTGTAGGAGGGACAGGTTGAACAGTACCTTGGGCAATGAGGTTGTCTAGAACTGGTTGAAAGAAAGGAAGCTGCTCTTTGGGGGGCTGAGGAATACCCCTCCAAGTTGGAGTATTGATCCCGGTCATAAAATAACCCTTTTCTATTATGAATAGGACCCAACTGTCTGTGGTGATGCTTTCCCACACAGGGAGACAGTGAGAGAGCCTTAACGACAGGGGGATGGAGTGAGGGATGGGGGGTTTGAAGAGTAGCAAGTAGTCACAGACTACCTGCCCTGTCTTGAAATTGAGGCTTCTATGTTGTATACTGGACAGGCCTGGAAGGAGTAGTTTGCTTTCTGGCAGTTTTCCAGGGCCTGGAAGAGGGCAGAATGCTTTCTGATAAACTCAGTTTTGGAGGGAAATTCCTATAGGACTTGGGGCTAACAGAAACAAGTGCTTAAGGTCTTGTAACTCCTTCCCCTTTTGTTGCAGAGTCTTAAATGACTCTGCTACTTTAGTCCCAAACAAGAGCTCAGTTATCTAGAGGTGCATCTAAAAGTTTTGTTCTGATGTCATCAGGTAGGGGCTGTAGCCTTAGCCAAGAATATGTTCTCAGGACAGAGGCAGATGCAGCTGAACTTTCTGAATCTTCTGCAGCATCATAGCTGCACTTAATGGAGTGCCTAGTGACCTGAGAGGTAAGGGAAATGAGGCTGGACAGCTGTGCTTTGGCAGGAGAATCTGGGATGTCACTCAGTTGCTTGGTGACTTTTTCCAAAAGTGCTAGGGCATATTTGGACATGTGGATTTGATAATTTGTTGCCCTGAATGCCAAAGTGGAAGATGTATAGACCTTCTTCCTAAGGTATTTCATGGCCTTGCTGTCTTTGTCAGTAGGAAGGAGGGAAGAGGATGGAAGGTGCTTGGATGCCTTATCCACTGAAACTGAGACAGTGTTTGGGTCAACTGCAGGGCACTTAACCAGAAATTTGACTTCATCAGGGACTTTGTAGAATCTATCAGGCCTGTGGGGTGCAGGAGGCTGAGAGTCTGGATTAAGAGATGCTGCCCTAAATGCATCTAGAAATGCTGGCAGTACTGGTGGTATTGCTGAAGGGGCAGGGAAGTCCATCTGAAGGAGTTAATATCATCTTTTCTGAACTTCTGTCATCTCAGAGGAATCCCATTTGAAATGCTTCTTCATCTTAACAATGGTCTCCCCAAAGGTGAGCTCCTCAGCTGGGGAATCTGCCTTAGCAGATTCTTCTTCTGGGCAGGCATAGTCAAGAGGGGCAGGTAATTGGGAGACAGAAGATAGTGAATCCTCTGAAGAAGAGTCAGAGGATTCTTTCACTTCCACTTGAGAAGTATCAGAGGACTGAGGCCTAGGGCTCATCACAGGAGGAGCCACTGGGGAAGGTAAGGGAGTAGCATACCTTACGGCCATGAAGGCATTAAAGAGATTCTGCAAAAAAGCCTGCCAATCTGGCTGGCTTTCTGCCGGGGGAGAAATATGTTTTCTTTTTTCCTTCTTTTTAGGAGAAAGCCTAGCTGGTGTCTGGGCCAGGGTAGGCCTTGTGTTGGTTAGCAAAGTGGTACTGGAGGGATCCGCCAAGGCAGCCAGTGCAAGCCGAGGTTCCTCGTTGCCATCAGAAGTCGATGTCTGCAAGACCTTCAAGGACGTGCCTTCTGCTCTGAGTTCTGCGGCTTCCACATCGGTACCCATTATACCTATATCGGTAGCGACTGATCGTTCCTCCAGGCCGATGTCGGTCACAGAAGGGACATCAGGTGGCGGAGGCACAGCTACAGGTTCAGGCCTAACAGTTTTGGCCTTTTTCTTAGGTGTCTCATTGAGCTGACAGGATGGCCCCTCCATACCCAAGGCTAAGTGCTTAAGGCACTGATTCTTGAGACAGATGCTCAATGCGTGCAATCTCCTATGCATAGTTTTCAGAACGAAGGCCTGGCAAATGAGGAAGGCCTTGAGGTCGTGTGTAGTCCCTAGACAAAAAAGGCAGAGCTCATGGGCGTCTTTATGGCAAATCTGACAGCCGCACTTACACTTATTCTTCCTGGATGACATGAACCCACACAGGCATGCAGTGACCCAAAAAACAAAACGTGTCCAATGGGGTATTTATCTAAATCTTTTCCGATCCAATGGCCAGTAACGCAGGAACAGCTGATGTTCAACTGGCAGCAGGGAAGTTCTGAGGTCTGGTGCATGCAGACATCACTATTATGGCCCACGTCCTTCAAGCCACATCAGACATCCCACGTACCTAGTAGTGACTGCAAGTTTTTGAATACTGGATGGATGTTTGGATAGCAAGAGTAGAAAACCCAATAGTCCAGAATACTGCAACACGGGAAAAGAAGAACATCTGGCATTGTTTTCAGTGATCTCCAAGAGCAGTAACTCAAAATAAGAATTGTTATTATGGCTTTCGGAGTCAACAGAAAGTATTTTGGTGTGCTGGACAAGGCTTTCACTGACTTAGGCACCAGCAATAGCAAAAGGAAAACTGGTGTCCAATAGAGAAGATGGTAGCAGCTATATTAGAGCAGCAAAGTGTCAGGTTTCTAAAAAGCCATGTTGTACAGTATTGCACAACACTGGTATCAAACATAAGGCCATAGGCTACAGGCCCCTGAAGTATATCAATAAAGACCACTAAGCACGGCAGATGAAAGTTTACAGGCATATGGTTAAAGATTAGAGTATGGTACTATCTCAAATGGAGTGAGCAGCAGAATCCACATCACATCTTTACTACATGGAAAAAGCGTACAGAATTCCCCGACACTGAGGCATCACTGGCAACAGGAATGGGAAGGATAATCAGATCTGGACAGAAAGTCTTCAGGAATTAAGACTGGTGAAGCTATGGAGGTCAAACTTTATTGGTTCAAAAATTGTCCCGACTCAGGAACAGGGAATAGATGAAAGACAGTGATCCCGGTTCTCATAAAATAGTTATAATTTACCTGATTATCCTGGTACAGAAGTAAATTAAATGAAATTATAAAACAAAGCTACAGGAACTGAAAGAACATGGCAGACAATATAAGATTACCAGATGAGCCAAAAGTAAGTCCACCCAAAACAGAAAATTAGTTTGTGGCACTAGCATTCACAATACTCTCTTTTTCTAAGAGAAATTAAGAGTAACATGGTATATAGTTGAGATGGTCTCCCAGGTGTGCATGGACATAAAAACTAAATGGGAAATGGGCAAGATTATTCCCCTTATTTGTTCCCATGAACTCCCAGGTAGCAATCTCTTTAGGGGGAGAAGCAAAAATAATGGTTTGGATTTACAAGGAGCTTTTATTACCCAATATAGCTCGATGCTACCACTTTACATGGCCGCAATGAAAGTACATCTATAGCCAGTGTTTTAAAATTGAAATCATATTTGGTATAATTATCAGGCTATCATCCTTGTTTTCAAGGTTGTTTATAATTTTATGTATTCAATTTATTCTGATAAAAAATAAATGATATGTTTTTAGGTAGAACGTTTTGAGTGTTATTAGAGTAGTTGGGGCTAATTTTTACATTCCTGATTTTAATAGTTAATGTATATGTTAATTTCATTGGACAGGGTATTAAGGGTGGGGTATTTAAGAGTGCTGGATGTTATCTTTCTGTGATTTTGATGAAGTACCTGTATGAAAGCGCTTAATCTCGGACATTGTGGAACATTAAATATTTTGGATATTTACTCCTGTGTGGCTGTTCTGTTTCTGCACCTGAACCCTGTTCTTGTGTGGAGTTTTTGCACTTAGTGCATTTTTTAGTGTGGTTCTGCAGATTTGTTGTTATGTCTATATATAAAATATTTATACAAATTTACTTGAGGAAAAAACAGCATGACAATAACTTTCTTAACCATAACAGAGCTACTACCACCACTCACGGACATCATCGACAGAAAACATGTCTGAACTTCCTTCATGTATACAGAAGTAAAGTGCTATGGCTGGGGAGGAGAAGAAGAGCATTCCAGCTGAAAATAAACAATTATATAGTTACTGACAGCTAGAGGAATAGTTGGTCTTTTCTGAAAGACTATCAGAAAAGAATGAAAGAAAAGTACAGTTGTGTAAGTAAACTTACCATAACAGTAGATGCTTGTATAATCACTGCTGCAGTAGCCTAACCTACATGGCTTATATCCAGCTAAGGCTATTACATCCTATGCAATATATAACTTGTATAGCTTAGACTGCTGCAGCTGAGATAAATATGATGAACATACAGGGGTATGCAGGGTTCACAACACTGTAGGGTAAATTATGTTTAGTGTCTAATGCTTATACAGATACACACCTATGGAAAGCTGGGTGGTTTAGTTGTACCCAACTTGGCTACTGCAACAGTCTTTTTGAATGTACCCCCCCCCCCCCACCAAGAAGTTCTAACTAATCTCCTTTAAACATAATTGTGGAAGCTACCATATGCATTAGGCAAGGTCATTCTTTGGCCATCTCTAAAAAAAAAATTTGCACCTTTCTTTGTAGAAAGAAAATTCAAACCTATGGCTTATACAGAAGCTACAGTTGGCAAGGCATTATTTTTAATACCTCGAAACAGCCACAAATGAATAAGAGAACAGTTCCCATGTTTCCTAGTTTGTAAAGGAAACTACTCAAATTGCAATTACTTCTTTTAGTATGAAAGAAAGAAAAACGTTCCTCTGGGCACCACAGTTTGATCTAGACTCTAGAAGAAGGGTGTAGCTTTTAATATATGCAAGCAGACTCTGTTCAGATTTCTATTTTAAAGTTACTTTTCATTCTTTTTAAAACCTTTATGATTGTCATCAATGTTTGCAAAGAAAAGAAAGGTGCTTGTTTCACCTTTCTGCTAACTTTAGGCTATCACTACTGTTCTTTAACATAAAAATCCCACAACTAGTACTGTGCTTAGATGGATACATGTTTTCAGTTTTCCTACATTCTGGCACTAATTATTCTTCACTGCAAACATTCAATCATCATGTGTGCTAAAATTATTATAGAAACAATATCTCAGCCTGTAATTCTAAACAATCTAATCTTCCCATAGAAATGCTACCCACAACCAAAGACAGGAATTCTACAAAATTTTTGTGCAAGTATATCTATACACATACACACAAATATATATATATATATATATATATATATATATATATATATATATATATATATACACACACACATACACACACACATGCACATACACAATTTTATTTTACTACAAATAAAAGTGGTTAAATGAAGTAGTCTAGAGGGTAGTGAAGGCCTAGAAAATGGGTGGCGGCTTACATAATTTACATTACCAGGACAAATAATCCTCAAACAACAGAACTTGAGACTTTGCTTTCTGCACATTTCTTAGTATCATAATTTTCTCAGCATAAAAATGACTTTGTATCTTTTATACAAATAATTTACATGCAGTGAAATTCTTTTAAACAAAAACGGTTCATACAAAACACATGGCAGTTAAAGCAGCAACTGTATGCTTAATTTAGTATCCAATAAGAGTTTTAAACATTCCATTCCCAATGAGACTGTAGCTGTAGATATGGAATATTCTACAATCGCGAAACATACACCTGACGTACTCACAAAGGATGACCCATCCCATTAAATTAAAGCAGCTTCAAGTTTTAACAACAAATGTAACTGAAAATGTCAAATTACCAGTCATGGTCAACACTGTAATGTGACAAAACGTTTATGGGGTGAGCCAACTCTTTATAGCAAGCTGCATTTACAATGGGTATCCTTTTCTATGTGCCTTCTCATGGACTGTCAAGTAAGAAAGATCTTTAAAACATTTTTCACAAAAATGGCACTTATATGGTCTCTCTTCGCTATGCACCCGGTGATGTTGTAACAAGAGAGAAGGGCGTGCAAAAGCTTTCTCACATATTTCACACTTGTACGGACGCTCTCCTGTATGGGATCTTTCATGTATCACTAGATACGATGACTGTTTGAAAGCCTTCCCACAAGTTTTACAATCAAAAGGCCGCTCACCTGTGTGAACACGTTCATGTGATGCCAGAGCATTAGACTGCTTAAATCCTTTTCCACAAATTCGACACACAAAAGGTCTGTCACCAGTATGTACCCTCACATGAACTTTGAGGCTGTGCCCATAAGTAAACTTTTTTCCACAAATACCACAGACATGTGGTTTATCGTCACAGTGCTGTCGTTGATGCAAAACAAGAGAAGTGCTAGTAGGGAAGTCCTTTCCACAGTCACTGCATTTGAAAGGCTTCTCCGTGCAATGAATGAGCATATGTCTCTGAAGCTCATATGGAGTTCTGAAATTTTTATCACAACAGGCACAATGGTAGGGTCGTTCACCAGTATGGCTACGTCGGTGTTCCTGCAGGTTGGAGGAGCGCTTGAATGGCTTCCCGCATATTTCACATTTGAAAGGACGATCATCTGTATGCACCAGCTTATGGCTCTTGTAATCTGAATGACGTTTGAAAGTTGCATCACAAAGGTCACACTGATAAGGCCTCTCCTCATTATGGACAACCTCATGACTAAACAACTCCCAAGCCCTTTTAAATGTCTTCTCACAAGCTTTACATCGGAAAGGCTTATCCTCTATGACAACTTCCTGAATGTCTATATTACCACAGTCTTGATCTTCTTTTAAGTTAATTTTTATAACAGGGTCATCAGCATCGCTTGGCTCATATTTGGCTGTGGAGTAACTGCCATTTTCATCAATCAGCTGAACAAAAATGTCTTTACTTAACTCATGTGAAGCAGGTGGCACCTGATGAACTTTAATGGGATTTTCAAAAGTGACAGATTCATCTGGTTCTATGAAGGCAGCAGTACCCTTGTTACATTGTATTCTGGGCCCTGCAGCACTGCTGATCTCATCATTAAACTTTAGTGAGTGAAAAGCCACATCAGACTCCCTGATATCATCTTGGGTTTCTAAACACCTCACATAACCATGCAAAACATTTTCAGTTGGCATGTGATATCCATCTTCAGAATCACCATTGGTATCATGCATCACTGTAAACTTCTTGGTACCTTCAAACTTTTTAATGCAATACAATCTTTTAAAAATTAAATCTGAAGGCATATTGCTGGAATGAAACTCCGATTTTAATACTGGTTTAGATACCTCCTTTTGAAATAGTACATCTACAGCTTCATTTGATGGAGATTCTGCTGGAACATGGATCAGCTTTTCTGGACTTGAAGAATGGGCAGCCCTTTGGGGATGTGAAGAATCTACATCTACTTTTTTATTGTTCTCAATTTTACTTTTGTTAATGCTTTGGTTCTTTGGGATTTTACAAGTGTTTTTTCTTTTAGAAGAGACTTCTTGTAATAAATAATGCAGAGAACATCCAGGTTTCTCTCTGATTCCATATTCTGCAGTATCTGTACTGCTGTTTAATGTTGAGCTACTTATAAAACTACATTTAGGAGATGTAAAAGAAGCTTGTGCGCATGATCCCTGTAAACATCCATTCTTCCCATTGTTATCAACATCTGCAATGTTTTTCTTTGCTTCTTTCTCATGATCTCCACTTTTGTCAATCATTTCATACTTTTCTGATGAAAACGGAGGATTATGCCATGTTGATTTCTCTTCCACAGTGGCCATGACTCAGAATACCAGTCTTAGTACTATCAATGGACCTACATATAAGAAAAAAAGAAACGTATAAAACTAATGAATACATGTATAACTGTATAACTACACAGCCAAATATACAAATTAGTAGCATATGTTTATTATTAAAACAAGAATAACACATTTAACAAAATACCTACTCTTTATTCAGAAAAATGTAGATTTGAATAAACCCCTCCTATAATTATACAGACCCTAAGGCATACAAATGTACAGTATACATTAAACAAATGTTGTACATGAAATAAACATTAACATAGGCAACCTTCAGACTCTAGACCTAACTCAGTTCGGCTCTGTCAAGGGAAGACCATGCCTACTAAACCTGGTGGACTCCCTTGAGAAGGTCACCAAGGCAACAGATGAGGGGAAAACGGTGCAGATTGCCTACCTGGACCTGGCTACGGCATTTGATACAATAACAAACATGGATATAGCTGACAAACTCACCGAACTGGGCATAAACCCTTGCATAACTGAATGGATTGCCAGATAGCTCACAGACAGGACCCAGGAAGTCAGGATTGGAGAGACCACTCCAGAGATCAATCACCAGCAAGCTACCACAGGGCTCCGTGCTGGGACTGCTCCTATTTGGCATCTACTTTTTGGAGGTAAAGGCTAATGTCACGGGCCTTTGGCTGACCAAGTTCGCAGACGGCTGCGTACTGGGAATGGTCACAGATTCCCTCAATGACACAAACATCTTACAAGGTGATTTACCACAGACAAATGATTGGTGCCAATGTCAAAGATTAAAAGTCAATGCTAAGAAATATATTACAGTGCTTTTTGGGCAAATTGCCACCCAAGCTAATTACTCCATCAATAAGACACCCCTAAGAGTTGACGTGGCAGTCTGGAATTCTGGAACATATGCAGACAGTAATCTGGCCTTTGAACTTTATCAGACCAATCGTTGAGTATAATACCCTCTTTGGCATGTATGTGGTCAGGTACATGCCCCTTATGGCATGTATCTGACCAAACATATGCAACAGCTGGAATGCCTTTCAAAGATTCCCTACCATTAGAATCCAAGGTATAAACACACTGTCCTATACTGACTGGCTTAAAGTCCCATCTCTGTACTCAGTCTCCTGCAGGTTACTGTGAGGCAATCTATGCCTGGCATGCAAGGCATCCTTGGATCCAGCTCTGATGGAACTTTTGCACATCCACAAATGAATAGCATAAGAACCACTAGATCCAATGAAGTGATTTACATTTTGCTACATAAATAAGAAACGTTGGCAAGACAGATATGTGTCTCAGAGGATCCCTTGCTCTGGAACAGGCTCTGCATACATGTAAAGTAGAGTCTAGCCCTAGCCCTATTTAAGCATAATCTTGACTAATGGATGGGAAATTGTACATTTACTCTGGGTCTGCCCCCAAGTCTCTGGCAGAAAGAGGCAGACAGCAATTCCCAAGCAACATACCCCCTCCAATAACTTCTAGAAACTTCCTAACATACCCCCTTCCTAATAAACACCAATGACACACAGAGATTTTGACACACAGAGATACAACTGGGTAGGGCTTTATGTTTAGACTTATAAAGGCCCTGGTGGTCATTACCTAGTACACACTTATGAACCTGTAAGTAGCTCATAAACTACTTAGGGCTCACTGGTGTCACAAAACAATCACCACAAATTACAATGAACAAAATATATAAAGATCTTACCATAAATGAAAGTTCTATACTCACTAGATCAACAAATCTATGAAGGAGGCCTCAACAGTGGACAAGTACTGGAATTTCTGCTCCTGTAATCACCAGCTCAGCTATTTTCTTTTTTTATTCAGTTGCTCACAGGCATGAGCACTTTCTGCAACTGTATACTATGGTGTGACAAACCAAGCTAAGACTGCATGTTCAGCCCCTGTATTATTCGGTACAGCCTCCATTTATGGAGGAAAAAAACATACAAGTGCCCCAAAATATATACTTGCCTGACTTATAGCAAATGTTATTCCCAGTCAACAGACAGAGGGACCATCAATACAGGTGTACAATAGAAGGGCTGTAAGTATTCTATATAGAGATAAACTCTCATATGTCAGTTGATGTGGTGAGTACATATCCGCTACAGTTGATATCGACAGCCCTGTGCATAACTGACGGGAAGAATACTGTGCACTAAAAATATATCATCCAGGAGAATGGACCTTCAAGACCAACAGAAGAAAGATTAGAAATTGAAATCATACAACACTGAGTTGGGAATAAAGGTCTATATTATTTCATCAAACAGCCACATTGTCAAACGGCATTTCATCAGAGATGCTGTTTACAGATCCCTTCCATGTAGGGCCCCCCCCCTGCTAATTATATATGCCAACTCTGAGACTGCACTACAGTGGGGAAAGGACAAATTTCTTGATCCATACCATAATGCAACCTCAGTCAGAACAGTTTGACGAACTGCATTTCCGAAGAAATGCCACTCCACAATGTGGCCATTTGATGAAATAATAGGGACCCATCCCAGAGTTATGGTCTATGCTATAATATTTGATAGAGATGTGGACTTATGACTAAGTGGTCAATGCATACATATCTAAAATGACATTCCTGGCGCAAACATCAGAAGTATCCAAGTTCTCTGTCGAATGACTTTTGACAATTGCTGTTGGCCACCTGGATGCAAAACACAATACAAAAGGCAATCTAATCTACTTGTAGAGCATTTACTAAGCAACCACCAGACCCTCCTTTACTGAAAGAAGGGTGGCAAATGGCTATTCTTTTTCTTTTTAAACTTAGGAATCTTCTTAAGATAAAACCTGAATGAGGCATGCACACCAAAGGTGTTAAATCCATTTCTCCTTTGGATTCTGCACCCCAAAAACAGGGAGGTGAACACACAAAATAAAAAACAATTCTGACACCATTTTCAGTAAAAAAAAAAAAAAAAACATTAAGTTATGTAATTAACAGAAAGTTAGACTTAGTTGTTCTCTGTCTGGACACTAGAAACTGGAGGACATGTCACCTCTGGAGCATTTTTCTTAGCAAAAACTTCTACTTGTAAACTTGAGCTCCTCCCCTGTCCTACGAATTCCAGATCCTGAGAAAGATACTTCAGATTGAATAACAGTGATTTACAAGGAAAGAAACCCCAAATAAGACATATCTAGAAAAAATATGTTAACAGGGACCACTGAGTATAAGCCAGGCCTCCAGAGTTCCCACAGATATCTTCAGAGGTTAAATTTAGAAGGGAGTTAAGGTGGGCAGATTGCTCCACTGTCCGGACTGAGATCAGTTAAACAGTACAGCTGTGTAAATAAACTTAACATAACAATAGATGTTCTAATGGATCAATGTGACAGTAGCCTAATCTATTTGTGTTATATTACTGACTATGATATGACCACTGTCCAGCTTTCAAAGTTTTAGGGCTCCTTCCGCAATCGTAAACTGACAACAGCTTGAGCAGAAGCATATAAAAAGGCAGTTTGGACACCAAAAGTTTCAGAGCTTTCTTGTCCCAAAAAGGGAGGGGGCATACAGATCTGAATGGAAATATGTTGGAAAAGGAACATTCAAACCAAAAAATATAACTATATACACAAGGGTATACACATCCACACCCTGCCTGGCAATGCATTTAAAACAGCAAGCAAGGGGGGAGGGGGAGAGGGGACAGCTACTGCAACACTGATCCATTAGAACATCTAATGTTATAGTAAGTTTACTTACACAACTGTACTATGTTCAAAATTTAGATCACTGCTGCAGTAGCCTAAACTATTTGGGTATATTACCATAGCTTAGGAATAATTAGAAAGGAGGAAGGAGGACAGAATTCAAGAAACCATGAGCCCCTGAAGAATGGCATAGCAGAGCTTGATCTAGATCTGGATAAGAAATCCAGTTTGTAATGTTTTGTGAAAGTATATGCAAGTTACCAAGTTGCTACCTCTAAAACATTTCTAGAGTTCATTCTTTTCCCAAAAGTCACAGAAGAAGCCAAAGCCCTGGTAGAATGGGCATTGTCCCTGCCTGGAAGTGACTAGCATAAGAACCATCTGGAAATTGTCTGCTTTGACACTTGGTGTCCTTTTTTATTACCTTTATAGCAGACAAACTGCTGTTAACCTTTCCTGAAGGGTTTGGTTTATTTTACATTGTTGACCAGTCTGTCTGAGCACAAAGGCCCCTTTTAAGCACAGGTAAGCTCCAATACAGGCATTACAATCAAAATCTTTTAAGTTATAGAATATCAACGATGTCAGGCAGAATACAATTAAACTAAACTTTACAATGTCAAAATAGATAGGTTTGTAACTGCACATACAGTAGTAAGGCTTCTTACACTAATTTCTATACAGATATAGTTAGATAAATAACTATGCAGTAGGATAGATGACAATACAGAGTATAGAGGTATTTACAAAGGGTGGATAGCAAAAGGTTGATTTAATGTTGAGATATAAATGAAAAGAGTGGTAAAAGAGTTACGAGAGGCAGAGGTGGAAGTTGGAATGGGTGACATCAGAGTGATAGTTGGTAACAGAGTAATGGAGAGCAAAAAGAGGAGGAGGAAGAAAGTGGAGTTGTTACACTTATCCTGGAGATGTACAGCTATACAGCTAGGAAGGATATTGACAGATCTTCTCTCACATCTGTTTTTCTCTCAGGCTGAGAGCAAGTGGGAGGGCATTTCAGAGTGTAGCTAGAGTTCGAGTATAAGGAAGCTCTCAATGCATTCTGGGCTTTAGTAACAGAAAGGAGGAGTTTGTCTTTAGAGTGAAGAGCTTTCATAGGGTGGTAAAGTTGAAGCATTCCTTTTAGTGTTGGATACTTATCAGGGAAGTATATTATAGTATTCATGAGTATTAGCTGACTATAGTGGAGGCGATGAGGGAGTTCAGTCCAGTTTAGCTGTCTAAGGACTCAACTGTAGCTAGTTCTAAAGGAGCGATTTGTAGTAAAGTGAGCTATTTTATTGCAGCCTTGCTCCGGCTTTTGTCTTAGTGGAAGTATGTAGGTTACTAAAGAGAGGGGGAAGCTTACAGCAGGGTAGGTACTAGGAGGTAAGCTTTAGCTACGGTTTCTCTAGATAGGGTTTTCTTCTATACAACAGGCAGAGCTTTTGGTGTGTTTTTTTTTAATAATAGTTTAGACGTGCAGGTCAAATTTCACCTTGTTATCAATAGTGACTCCTAAGAGTTTGGTGTTAGGGACCTATTCAATCAGAGTACTTAATGAAGAAATTTTGAGAAGAGTTTTGCTTTGGGATAATGTTTTAGGGGTGAAAAAAAGTTTTTTTTTTGGGGGGGGGGTTAAGTAGGAGTTATTCTATCTAAGTAGTACCTGAGCTGCCTGTGGACATCCAGTCTATGCAATATTCTTTTCCCCTTGTTTTTAGGTTCTGTGAAGAACACAGCAATATTAATAGTCTGACTAAAAGCAAATTGTGTTAGGCATAAAAGAAGGATTAGTTCTCAAAGCAACTCTGTCCTTATGGAAAATGAGGTATGGTTGGCTCATCATAACAGCTTGCAACTCGGACACTCTTCTTGCAAAAATCAGAGCAATATGTAGCACAGTTTTCTAAGTTAAGAACCTCAAGTCAGCCTGCTCAGCTGCTGCAAATGGAAGTAGTAGTAGTTTTTTCAAGACCAAAATTAATATCCCAAGAATGAGACACCTCTTTCCTAAGTGGAAAGATATGTAAAACTCCCTTTAAAAATTGCTTGAGTTGAAGATAGGAAGAAAAGGGAATCTAAGGCCAAACAAGCAGAAAAGGTCAAGATGAATCTTGATAGAAAATAAGACAGGATAACAATTCACGCACATAACCTGGAACCAGAGGCAACCGCAACTAGACAATCTTTTCCACTTGCACAAATATGATTTTCTAGTAGTATAGTTTCACCTCCCCTAATACCTGCTGCACATTTCAGAAAAAAAGGTGCCTAAAATGTGTCAAAACTAAAATCCAAGCAGTCAGTTTCAGTGTCTTCTGATATGGGTGTATCAAACAGCCACTGCCTTGTGTGAGCAAATTCACTCCTTGGCTTAGAGAAGCAAATACTCATTCAGACTTTGTCCTCGGTTCTGGAAGGCTCCCCCTTTCTTCTTTCAGCCTGCTTGCCACTGCTTCTTGAAATTCTGCATGTTAGAACTTTGCTAAGACCACTTACTCTGCATACAACAAAAGGATCCTGAAAAGGGAGAAATATTTTTACTGAACTTTGAATAGGAAGAAAATTCAGAGTAACCCCTTGAATTGATTTCCCCTTTCATCAAATCTTTTACGGAACTCAGCATATCTTTCTCTAGGGGAGATTTCAAAACCTAAACTTTAACATCTTTAGCATCTTTTAATAAGTTTTGAGAATGCAACCAAGCAAATCTTATAATTGAACCAGTGGCATCAACAGGGTCATAACAGTACTTAAAAGGAATGCGTAGTTTGCCTGAGAAGCACAGAATTTAAAGAAGCTTTAAGCTTTGAAGAAGGTACATTAACAGTTTAATTTTCTTTTGTTCTCAACAGAGGCTAGTAAAAAAATTAGAATGTGAGCCAGGCAGTTCAAAATTCTAAAAGTTAATATAGCAGAATAATAAATTTTCTTCACAAATCTGTCAAAAGCTTTTCTATCCTTGTCAGAGGGAATGGGGTTAGCATTCACAATATGTTTAGAAGCAGAAGGTTAGATAAATAAACTGCAGGATCTAATTTGAGATTAGCATACAACAATGCATCTGTCTGAGATGCTTTATGTGACCTATCAGATTTTTGGGTGGGCAGGTTGCAGACTGTCAGGCATACTGCAAGCTGTTAAGAAAACATCCTCAAAGGCAGACAACACAGGAGGAATGGCTGCAGGGTGTGGAAAATCCATTTGAAATGAAATCATAATACTTTTGCTAGAAAACAGGGATGTCATTCTGTTTCCACTGAAATAAATCTCATTTTATTTACAGTCTCAGAAAAAATATAACTCTATTCCAAGAACCCCCTAAATTGTTCTGATTATTAGATACACAAATTTACCAGTTGCCTATGACATATTACATAAGAGCAAACTCGTGTGCATATTATCAGATTGTATCTGCTTCTATGTATTATATCAGAGTTTGTTTCTTTCGGCCTTTCCCAGTTAGGGGTCGCCACAGCGAAACTCCGTTTCGCTAATGATTGGCAGTAGATTTTGACGTGCTAGCTTGCCGGGCCTAACGCACAACCTTCAACGAAGGAATGCCCATTCACGCATGTCGCCACACAGAAGACGCTCTAACTGAGAATCAAACGGGCAACGTCTAACTGTGAGGCGACAACGCTACCGCAGCACCCTCACCGCAGTATTTCTATGCTATTTTTGTACTCACATTTGTATACTACTATTGTATTCACAGTTGTATTCCTACTGTGTTTCCCACATTGTCATTCATGTGTATTATATACTTTACTTGTTATTGTCATTGTAAGTAATCATTGTAATTTTGTATGGAGCTTTTCCCTCCGGGCCTCCATGGAAAAAGGGGTTTAATTCCCAGTTGGACTTTCCCAGAAAACAAAAACAAACAAGCAATTAAATAAATATATAACGCTTCAGGAGGGAAAACTGAAGAAACAATTTCCTCAGAATCAGAATCATCAGCATAAGGAAAATTACATGAAGAATCATTCTGCCCCTCTTCTCCATGCTCATCTGTCTGGGAATCACTGTCATATTGTCAGGAGAAATATTTTTCTTTTTCACTTGCAAGGTTGTGAGGAAACAGGATTGAACACATTAACAGCAAAAAATAATCCCTTAGTAAATCACAGCAAATTTTCTCTGTCCGTAGTTAAGGATACAGGGATAGAAACATTCGTAAGTTTCTGTTTTTTTCTTCTCTGGAGATTCCCTGGAAAGGGACCAACCCAAGTCAGGAACACTAGTCCAGGAATCAGCTGCTAAGTAGTAAACCTTCACCTGCTCCTTTCTCAGAGACTAACAAGAGTGGTTCTCCCTTGCCCAGTGAGGGGACCCTACAGCCTCAGAGGATGTAGCAATCTGTCAGTCCTTAGTGGTTTCCCGATGAGCTACACAAGAGGTTCCAGGAGGAAAAGATAAGTGGTTTGAGGAGCAAGTTTTTGCCAAAGCAGTCACCCACCAGTGGCTGAAGCAGTAATGGAGCCAGCAGGGCATCCAAAGACTCCCTAATACCTTTCTCTTTGCAAATTGTTGAGCACCAGTCATAAACCCATTGCTTGCTGTAATAAATGGCTTACAGGTAAGAAGCCCATGCTACACTCTACTTCGCTTTGCTTCCCTGCCCTCCCCCCAATTCCATCCCATTCCACCAGTTGTGTAAGTAAATGTAATAACAACACATGTTCAAACAGATCACTGCTGCAGCAGCCTAAGCTATATAGTTATATCCTACCTAGGACACAGTAGCAGGCTAGCTTCCAAAGTTTAAGGGCATCTCCCATGCACACAGACCACTGAAAGCTTGATATAGGTAGGGAGAAAATTAGTGGTCTGGGCACAAAACCCAAAAAAGGGAGGCTAGAGTCATGAGAAAGAGGTCAATCCTATGGTATACAAAAATCAATATCCTCACCCTAGCAAAAAAAAAATCATATAAAAATAGGGGAGGGGGGGGTAGTAGTGATCCATTCAAACATCTATTGTTAAAGTGGACATACAGAAATGTTCCATGTTCATCATTTAGTCACCACTGCAGTAGCTTAAGCTATACTGACAGAATAACAAAGCTTAGAGTAGGAGAAGGAAGGAAAGATAAGGATCCAGAATCCTCTGGAATATGGTCCTAGCAAAGCCTTCTCTAGACCTGAAAAAGAAGTACATTCTGTAGTGTTATGCAAAAGTGTAGAACACCAACTTGTTGCTTCTAGAGTTGTCAACTCATTTCCAAAAAGCCACTGAAGAAGCTAAGGTTCTCTTAGAATGTGCCTTAACCCTGTCTGGAATTAACTTATTATGTGGAAGTAACACATGGAAATAGCATGAGACAACCATTTGGAAATGGTTGTTTTGCTGTATATTAATTTTAACTAGTCAGATATGTTCCTGTCCTGTGCTGGAAAGTAACTGACATTCCCCCAAAGGAGTAGTCCCTGCACCATAAGGGCCACTTATGAAACTGGCCACTGTCCTGTCACTTGACCATTAGGCTACTCTGTGTAAGCCACCAGTTACTGTGTATCCTTAGCTTCTTGTCTACATTCAGTAAATGTAAGAAAACCTGCTCTACTTTGTGCCTCTACTGCTAATTCTTGAGCACCAACCATAAAATGATTCTGCAACAAACAGCCTAAGGGTAAGAAGCCCACTACACACTGCTTCAATTTGCTGCCCTACCCCCAATTCCATCCCATCTTACTCTATCATTATACTTCTCACACACATCTATCATGCGTGACACCACTCCCTATACCTTCTCAAACAACTTTACTACTATCAAAAAACACTCCTGTTTCCATCCTCCGTTTTCCTACTTTTATCTAACATTTAGCATCATTCCCAACTGCCATTCTCCCTCCCATACTGCTTTGTACTATATCCTCTCCTACTCAGACCCCTCCTCAAATCTACCTCTGTAGCTCCTGAGCAAAACCCCCTCTTCCGTTCATTCCTGCAATCTTCTCTCATATTCTACAATCAGATTTACATTTCTTCCTCTATAATATCTCACAGCTTTCTGCTTATCTCTCTATACAGCTTGTATCCCTCTACCTTAACTTAATCCTTCTAAATCCAAACACAATTAAATCAGTACTTCTTCCTTTCTACCCTACTTTACCATACCTATTTTCCACTGTTAACAGACTCCTTGCCATATAAATTCAACCTCATTCATATCAGTATTTCTCTATACCTACTTATCCATCCTATTATCTTACTCTAATTTACTTCTCCCATTAATCTCTACTACCTATAACTCCTCCCACCACACAGTATCACCTATCCATGCATCATTTTAAATCCCACTACTTCATCTTCTGTCACTAACATTTATCACTCTACTCATTCTCTCAACCAGCTATTACAAGTCTCTCTCCCACTGTTACTTACCTACACCTACCACACAATACACAAACCAGAATACCACAACACATTTCTCTAATACTACCTCCAGCCTTCTCACCATTAATTACATTAGAATTCTGAACTACAAACAAGCAGTACATGCTCCACTATTATCCAAAACTGTCTATAAACTCAAGCCCAGATATAAGTGGCTTTTCAATGGCTACATTGTTAACTGTGTAATACTACTGAGAGGTGATGTACATCCCAATCCCGGACCAACTCATCTAACCCCAGACCTACCGAACCACCTCCCTAACATCCTGAAACAACAACAGGTTACCTTTCCAACCAGCTAGGGGTTGAAATGGTACACAGCAACCTAAGAAATCTCTATACTAAAATCACAGAAGTTCATGCCTGTAGATCCCACTACTTCCTGAATCTCTTCATAGCCACAGAAACCTGGTTAAAGCCAATTATCAAACATACAGAATTACTCCTATCAGCTTATTAGAAAGACTTTGACAAGGAAAACACAACAAAAAAGCAGGAGTTGCTATTTTCTGCAGAAATGTTTTAGATCTCTCCACTTACCATGATACTATATCCATGTCCAACAATGCTGAACTTCTCATCTCACTCCTCAAACTGAATGCTCACAAATTTCTAGCTATCATAGGTCTATACATACCACCTGGTAACAACATTCCCATCCTGGAAGAGATCCTCCGCTGGATCTCTGCCAGTACAAGACTGGAAGCCATCTTGATAAGACACATTAACAAGAGATTGGTAAAAGATAGCCCTAGAAAATCCAACAAATTCAGTTCAGCTATATGGCTTCTCTCACTTGACTCAACTAGAATTAAGAAGGCCACATATAAAGGCCATCATACACTGGATCCTTACATCCACCCCAAACAATGTTGTCTCAAGTGGCACCCTACCTGATAGACTAAATAATCACTGGTTAAACTACATAATCAGACACCCCAAACAGCCCCACAAAGTTCATCACTCTAACACAGTCCGAAACCTCACTAACGTTAACTCTCTTATCATTTTTGTAAGCTACACTCTACTGATCTGTCTGTAAATTATTACTAAACTCAAAAACACCCAAGTTTGATCTTTTCCCTGCAGCCTTCATGTTATAAATGCATTAATTGTTACTGTATGTTATTTCTCTATTCAATAATTAGCCAATTTGTGCTGATTTCTCTTTATTGTGTTAATGTTATGCTCATGTAAGAAATATTTAAAAATATTTAAAAATCATGTAAATAAGCTAACATGTTAATGTTTTTACTCTACAATTATAAATGTACATCATGTGTAACTTTAAAGTGCAGCTTTTCTCTGTGAGCCTCCTCTGCAAACGGTTCTGCCTAGTCAGGTTTTTCCCAGTCAATGAAGACAAATAAAATAATAAATAAATACCTTCAATAAAGAAACTTTTACTTCCAGCCTACTTCAGATCATCTGGGCTCCACTTAAAACTCTCCCCCTTGATGAAGCATTAGACACATTTAATATAATATTTCTAAATACCCTAACACAGCAAGCACCATTAAGAACCAAAAGAGTTAAAAAACAACCACCCCTTGGTTAACTAAAAAAAAAAGCAGCTCATGTACCTCAGAGATAAAGCCTGGAAGTGATGGCTACAAACCAAGTCTCAAAGATTCCTGTGACAATACAGGCAGTCAAGGAACCATAGAAAACAATGCATAAAACAGCACAAAAAAAGCTTATGATAAGCAGCACCAAAATTCTTCATAAAAAAAAAAAAAAACTGGAAATTCAGATATACTTTGATCAATCTTTGAAAACTAACCCAACCTAGCCCATCCTCAACCAATAACTTCCAAAGCATTGCTTCACAGTTTAAATCACATTTTATCAACACAGTAACCTCTCCCCTACAAAACAGAATGACTAGAAATTCAGCCATCCCACCTCAGTCACTGAAGCCACTACAGACCTTCAGACTCACTCCAGTGCAAACATCTACAATTAAGAAATAGTGATGCTCTCTTATGGCTAGAACCACTGTCCCTGACCAACTTTCACCTGTAAATCTCTAATTCGCTGCAGACAGCTTTGCATAATCCTGTCTTGATTTAAATGAACCACTCTAGTCAAGAAAAATACATCTCCACTTTATGGTAAAAATCCTATATAATACCCTTCAAAATGGTGGGTCATCAACCAAGCTCACAGACTACAGACCAACTGCCATTCTGTCACCCTTAACCAAAATCTTGGAAAGATGTATTCACGCTCAGTTTACAACATATAATACTTCTCATAACCTCCTTTATCCCTCACAGCATGGTTTCAGACTCAATCACAGTACAACCACTGCAATTTTAAGGTTCACAGATATAACAAATCACAAGAGAAATTCAGGTCTTCTAATCTCAGACCTATTTCTGGAGTTTCCCTTTTAAATCAGCGAATGCTGTTTAATCGAACCTTTTTGTTCGAAACAGCAAAATCATGAATGCACGGAACAGTGGTCCATTTTTGGAACTTTGCCATTTCCTCCACTATGGTGCAATCTCGGAGTTGGTATATTTAAGTAGGGGGGTAGGGAGTGCAGCCCCCCCCCAAAAAAGGGTTGGGAGCATAGCCCCCCACTTTATTCTGCATTTGTTTTTTTTTTTTGTTTGTTTTTTTAATGGAGCAGTGATTTTTTTTCTCCTGGGAAAAAAAAAATCGCTGTTCCGTGTTTTTGACATTTTGCCATTTCGACATTTTAGGGTCGATTATACAGAATGTGTTATTTAAAGTGTTCACTGTTATAATATAGACCCTTTCTGGATATATCCAAGACATATGACTCAGTAAATCATCAAATTCTACTAACTAAACACTCTTCCTATCGGCTATTACCCTCCACACTTAACTGATTTCTTAGTTACCTCACTAATAGGTCCCAAGCAATGAAATGGCAAGATGATTTCTCCTATTACCTTCTTATATAATCAGACACCCCTGGTTATTGGCTAGGCTTGTAATGGTCCGATAGCCTAGAATTTACCTAAGAACCTGCACAATGCTACTTTTGACACCCATCTCTCTCCTCCCAAAAAAACTACCTTTAATATATATCCAACAAAACCAATATAGAACTGGTATCCCACACTAAACTACTAGGTGTGATTATAAATGACTACATGAAATTTAATCACTACCTTCAGCAAGCCATAAATATGACACACCAAAAGCCAGGCTGCCTCTATAGAGTCAACACTACCTTACTGACTCTGCTAGACAAAAAAATAGCCACTTCCTTTCTATTCCCCACCCTATTATATGCCTTTCCTACCCTAACCAATCTCAACTCATCTCTATCAAACTACAACAGTGCTACAAAAAAGTAGTCACATTTTCAACCAACAAACAGTAAGGATCATATAATTGCCTGTCTCTAAAACAATTAAATTGGCTCAAACTAATTTTCTATTGTACTCACAATTCATTACAACCTTTAAAGTACTGCACAACCCTGTACAAATTCCCATCTCTTAAATCCATCATTCATTCTTATACCACTATGAGACCACGATGCTCCATTGACAAATTATTTTCCAAAACTAAACCTAATAACAGAGCAGGATATTCACACTATTTACACTGCATTGCTAATAGCTGAATACCATCCCACTCCACTTAAGGAAAGTCTGCAACCTGAAAGACTTTAAATGTCAACTAAAGCAACACCACTTAGATGAATGGCAATGCACCTGCACCTCCCCTCATTAAACTGGTACTAATACAGCTGTTTCAGTTTGTGGTATAACTCTCTGCTGCACAAAGTTTATGTACTATTATCACAACTATACCCTCTTCAATCTTATCTACCTTGTGCCTCCCCTCCCCTCCTTCCTTTCTTTGCGCTAATCTAACTCCTTAACTTCCTATATCCTAGATTTTGAACAAGTTTTTATAATAACAAATACTCTTACATAAAGCCTGACAATCTGTGCATACTAATGAAACTTCACTGCATATAACTCCCAGTATTTAAAAAATGTATTCATATACAACCCATGCAACTTTTATAATATCTGATGTCAATGATGTCTGAATAATGGAACTGTTGCTCATGAATGAATCAGACTCTAAATGATGAAACAATGCAATGATGTCCACGTTGCCTGTATAATGGAGCCATCTGCTAAAAGAGGGTACTGTGTAGTCAGACTTTCCCAGTAAACAAATGCCAATAAATGAATGAATGAATGGATAAATAAATAAATAAATAGTGTTTTGATACTGGTTGTACTTTTTTTCTTACCTTCATAAGAAATTAATAATTAATCAGATAGTCTGGATGTTTTACTTCTATCAAGATAGTATGCGAGTTGTCTGTGGACATCCAGAGTATGAAGAATCCTTTCTGCCTCATTTTTAGGTTCTGGAAAGAAGATAGGGAGATGAATATCTTTGCTCAAAGTACTTTTTGTTACCACTTTAGGCATCAATGAAGGATTTGTTCTCACAGAAAGCTCATCTTTGCTGACCTACCATAAGACTTACAACTGAGACAGTCTTCTTGTAGAAGTTAAGAGGAATGAGTTGTCTGTTTTCCATGTCAAGAACCTCAAGTCAGCCTGAATAATTGGTTCAAATGGAGCAAGTGTTTGGTTTTCTAACACAAAATTAAGATCTCAAGGAGGAGCCACCAGTTTTCTGTGAGGGTTATTATGCAAAACCCCTTTCAAAAAAATTTCACATGACATTGTATTTAAAGAGGGGATCCATGGGCAGACATGCTGAAATGGCTGACAAATTAACCTGTAAATCTAGAGAAACACTAGCCTGAAAGGATGCTGGCTTTTTTGTTTGTACTACCTAGAAAAAACTTTTCCATTTCCTAACGGAAAGACTGTCTAGTAGCAGGCTTTCTTGCCTCCATTAATAACTGCTGCACGCCCTCAGGAAAAAAAAAATGCCTAAACAGTATTAAATCCCTACCATTCAGGCAGTCATTTGTAGATATTTGGGATACGGATGTATCAAACACCCCTGATCTTGTGTGAATAAATCCAGTCTTTGAGGAAGCATGTGGTAATTACCCCTGGCCACTTCTAGAAGAAGAGAGAACCAATGTTTCCTGGACCAGAAGAAAGTCACCACAACGATCTTTGGGGAATCCTTCTGAATCTTCAGAAGTACCCAGGAAATCAGTGGAAAAGATAGAAAAGCATACAGGAACATTTCTGTCCAAGAAAAAGAAAATGATCCATCTTCCAGGCCTTCCTGCATGGAGTCCTGGAGCAGAATTTTCCAGTTGATTATTTAGAGAACAGGCAAAAAGATCTAACTTAAAGTTTTCCCCACAGATGTCTAAAAATTTGAAAGATCCCCTGATTCATTTCCATTCATGAGTGTCTGCCCTAATCCTGCTCACACAGGTATATACTAGGTTAATGACCACCAGGGCTTTTAAAAGCCCAGCTACACAACTCAACCCAACTTTGTCCCCATGTAACATGGGCATCTATTTGGAGTATGTTAGTTAGTTGATAAAGGTTTAGTGAGTGAGTGTGTGTGTGTGTGTGTGTGTGTGTGTGTGTGTGTGTGTGTGTGTGTTAGGAAATGTTCACTGTCGTCCTCTATCAGAAAAAAGTAGGAATGACCCTCCTTTAAAAAATCCAAACTGGGATGGGTCCAGTGTCTGTAGGTTGCCATTGTCTTTGTTGATCAATTCCATGACAGTTTGTTCCACGGCTTTGCATATTAGACTAGTCAGAATAATGGGTCTGTAGTTTCCAGGATTGGTTGATGGTCCACCCATGTGAAGAGGGATAACTGTTGCAGTACTCCATTCACATGGGACATAGACTGTTTTAAGGCTGCAGTCGAAAACTGACTCAACTGGTATAGGTCATGTCTCAAGCTATCTAGGAAACAAATGCTGCCTGGGCCCACTCAGGCTGTGTTTTTGGCCTTAGAAAATGCCACCATGATCTGCTCAGCTAAAAGTTGGGGGGTTATGCTTCTAGGGTTTTTATGGGGGGAGTCAGGGAGGGGGCAGGGGTGGAGTTAGAGCTGAATTTGTCAACCAGCAGATTCACTATGCCATTCTGCTTGGTGGAGGTGGTGCTGTGTGTTACCTTTAAGGTTTTAGACATAGCTGTAGAAGGCCTTGTGGTTGTCTTTAGAATGCAAGACTATCTTGACCTCTTAATTGTAGAATTGGTTGCCTTTAATTAGTACTCCTAGTTTCCTGTTTAATTTAATGAGTGAGCTCTTGTGATTATTACAGTTGTTCTATCTGATTTTGGTCATGTTTTTTTCCCTTTTGTTACATGCCCTTTTAAGGTTAGGATTCCACCAGTGTAGTTTACTTTTTGGCATTTTTCTGGCAGGTACAGCTGCCTCTATGCAGCCATTTACATGGTTGTACAGGGTTTCTCTGAACAATTTCATATAGGCTGCTATGAACCAGGGTTTAGAGGGGCACTGAGTTTTGACAAACTCTTGCTTAACAGAATGTCGTTTGCTTTAGAAGAGTTCATTAGTGTTGCAGGTTTTGCTGGGTTTTCCAAGATAACTTTTATTTCAAAGGAGACAGCTTTGTGATCAGACTTCAACAGTGAGGATTTGACATGGGGGGAGTGCAACACTCTCCCATATTGGTAAGTACTATGCCCAGTATGTTTAAACATCTAGCTGGAGCATGCACTATCTGGTCAAAGGTATTTGTGTTAATGAAGTCTATGAAACGTGTCTGCAAGCTGGAGGCAGTGCCTGTTTCCCAGTCTATACAGGGGTAGTTGAAGTCTTCCATGAGTAGGGTATTTGGTTGAATGATGAATGCCTCCAGCAGGGCTAGGTATAAGTTATGGGATACTTGGGGGATAGATGGTTCCTTATAGCTTGCTAGGATATGATAAGAGACTTTATCTATGGTGATTTACATGTGGATGAACTCCAGGATATCATCCTGTTTAACCAACAAAGAGGTAGACTTGTTGCTAATGTACATCATGACACCTCCACCTTTAGTCCCTGTCTGTGCTGCTAATGGCCTAAATGTGTAGAAGGCACTGAGGCCTTACACTGCTGGAGTACTTTCTGCGTCTTTAAACCATGTCTCGGTAATGGCACATATGTCTATATTCTCCAGAGTGAGGAGAGCTTGTAGGGTGTGGAGCTTCCTGTTAAGGCTCCTGCCATTGAGCAGTAACACTTTTAGGCACTTTTGGGTTTTATTTGCTAAACTGGTAATTTTGTTAATATGGCATTGCCTAAAAAAATTCTAAGGCGGTGAATAAAGTTTTAACCAATATCCGGAAGGCATGGGGGGACAGGTGCAGAGCACCCTTGGCAAGGCAATGTGATCCGTTAACCATGTCCTCCCATGCTGACAAATATTGAATCCCCTTGGAATGACAGCAGAAACTAAGCCAACTGTTACAGTCAATCACTTTTTGTTCATACTATGGCATCATCCTTGGTGAAGGTAAAATGCTACTCAATGCAAAGAACGTACCTGTCTGAGGCATATATTCATTGAGATCCATAATCTCATATAGTCCAGTGAGGTATGTCTCAGGTCATTTATACTTACATGAACTATGATATAATCAAACTGGCACTTGTGCTGCACTGACTTAAATGTATGCGTAACCTGTCAGATCCTGGCTTCAGATAAGCAACTAACCTTTATCTTCTTCTTGTCTAGTCTGGTGAGTGGGGCATCTGTGTGTTGTACAATGGAGTCCCTATGACAAGAGTCCTGGCTAAAGTGGTTCCTTACCTTATAGGCTTCATTCTTGGGGGTCTGTTGGGTGTAGGTGTAGCTGAGGGTCTTTGGTGTTGGTTTTGGTATGTGCTTTAGAGATTGGTGAGGATAGGTGCTGTTGTTTGTAGGCTAAGGAGGTCTGAAGTTTGGGAAGATTGCTTTTTAATCCCTCAGCATAAGACAGTCTATTTGTGTGGTGGACATTATGTGTAGTGGATGCAGTGTGTGTGTTCTTGACAAACTTTTAAGGAGGCTACGGATGACAGCTCGGTTACTAGAGCTGAATTCAACCAGATGATGACTCTTCTTACTCAGTTATCGAATTCCATTAATGCAAGAAACCAAGACGGTGATTCTGGGTTACCGTGCAATCAACTTCTTGTAACGGAAACACGCAATAAGCGCAACGAGTGTTCTGGAGGAGCTACCGGTTTTATTTTAAATGGGGAGGCTGCTGATAACATGAATCGTGGTAGTACTGTTGCAGCAGGTTTAGGAAAACCTGAAAAAGTGCAAGGAGCTGGTTTAGAGAAGGGAAAGAAGGACTTTAGCTTTAATGCGTGGACTGGAAAGCATTTCTTTTTTCAGCAAGGTACTGTGACCAATTCCTTCAACGAAGGGGGTTGAAGGAAGTTTTAACATCTTTAAAGACAAGTTGTATACATTAAAAAACAAGCAGCTAGAGATTGACTATTTAAGGGAATGTATTCGTGTGAAACGCATTCCGAAAGGATTGCGTTTCTATAAATTCCCTAACAATGCCCAGCCTGGAACAGTTTTTTATGATAAATTATGTGCAATTTTTGATAATGCTGGGCTTGAAATGTTAAATTTAATGATCTTAGAGTATGAGAACCAAACTGAAATGTTGCTCAAAGATTTAAATGTTTTAAATGATAAAGTTGTTAATGATAGAAGTTTTTACAGTGTTAAAAGAGATTATGAAAATGCGTTTGTTGAAGTGGATCAGTTCTGTAACAAAATTTTAAATCGTAAAATTAAGAAGTTAGAAAGGGATTTGTTAGATTATAGGGATGGTAAGGCCTACCCTAATCCAAGCAGGGGTAGATGGATGCAGGATACCACAAATACGGATCCTAATAAGGTAGAACAGGTATCTAGAAGTAATAATTATATTAACAATGTTACAGAACCACCCACAAGAAGCGAGAGGCTTGCTGAAAGAGGTAGGAAGAACTAGGTTCAGGATTTTCAACATCCCCCCAACAGAGGGGGGAGGGTATTGAGACAGCAGCAATTGGCATGGACAGGCCATCGCAACTGAGTATAGATGAAGAACTAACTCCCTTAGTAACAGAATTGCACACTAACAGACAAATTATTTTTAGGAGAGATAATTTTTCTATTTTTAATTATACAGATTTGATCCCTACACAGGCTTTTTTTAGTCTTTTTACGAAAGGCTTACATTTTGTCCCCTCAAAGGTATCTAATACAGTAGAAGCAATTTTGGATTTGAAATTGTTTATTCGACAAATGAACCTTCAGTTATTTTTCAAGGGGAAACCTAAAAATGATTCCACTCTTATTAGGTCAAGCACATTTAACCCTCCGGTCCATCCTGTTTAAAATGTATTTTCAGAATTGGCAGAAAAAGAGATAAGGGAAATGCAAGGTAAGACACACAAAGCTGGTTTTAGCAATTTAGTGCAAGCAGAACTAGAGCTGATTGACTTGTTGAAAAAAGAAGGCTGCAGGATTATGAAACCAGACAAGGGAGGGGGGGTTGTATTAATGCATGAAGTTGATTATGATGCTTATTTACATGAAATGTTGCAGGATGCTGAGCATTATGAAATTGTATCAAAAAATGAAATTAACATTGCATATTCTAAGATTAGTTTTCATCTGTTTGACCATTTATTGCAAGGGGTAATTAATAAGAGTCTTTACAATTTTCTTTTAGTGGACAAGCCCAAGGTTCCGGTTATCTTCGGAATTCTGAAGACACATAAGGGATTGGATTCCCCTTAAATTTAGACAGATTGTGGCTAGTGCGGGGGGCATTACGGAACCTTTAGCTAAATTTATTGATGCTAAACTTAAAAAAATATGTATCTACTATTGAACACATCTGTAAGGATTCTTGGGATTGTTTGAGAAGTATAGATCAAACTTAGTTTACTACGCATATGCTTATGGTAACCATAGATGTAGCAGAATTATTCCCCAGCATCCCACACAGTACAGGACTGGAATGGTTAGGAAAAATTTTGGACACTCAATCAAGTCTTGACAGTAGAACAATTAATTTAGTGATGGAATTCATGGAAATAATATTGGACAACAACTTTATGTTATTTAATGGTGAATTTTTCAGACAAAGAAAGGGTGTTGCTATGGGGAGTCCTTGCACTACAATGTATGCTAATCTTGTGCTCTACCATTGGGAACAAAAGTTTGTGTTGCGGATTCCCTGGAATAGGTTTATTAAATTTTACAGAAGGTTTTTAGATGATATATGTATTTTATGGGAAGGTACAGAAGATGATTTTAAGGGATTTATGGAATACATTAACTTTAGCACAGATTTTTTGAAATTTACCTACTCCATTGATTTAAATGAATTGAATTATTTGGATATTACCCTCTCAAAGGATTATACTAATTTCAGATTCCATTCAAGAATATATAGGAAGCCCACGTTTTCTAATTCTTATTTACATTTCAGCAGTGGGCATCCTTTTTATCAAAAAAAGGCTATTATTAAAGGGCAGCTCATTAGAGCTTCAAGAATATGTAGCTCACTGGAAAGCTTTAGCCTGGAAGCTGAGACTATTACAAAATTATTTTTAGAGAAAGACTACCCCGAATCTTTGATTGATGCTATTACCCAGAAAATTTTTAGAAACAGGGAGTCCAAATATCCAGCACTATTGGGATTAGGCAAATTACAAGAGAAAAGTGAACTCAAGAAAGACATTGAGACTGGAAATAAATTTTTGCACACTTTTTCTAGTAATTCACATAAGGTGGAATCCATCATTCTTAAATACTGACCCATTTTGGGGGTCAATGAGGAAATGAAACAATTATTTCCGAAGCAGCCACATTTTATTAGAAAGAGGGGTATTAATTTAAAGGAGCTTTTTGAAAAAAAGGGGAAATGTAACATTAACAATAAAATGAAGTGGGGTACATATAAATGTGGTAGTTGCAATCAATGTTTTGCCATGTTAAACCACACTATTTTTCATTTACCACATAGAAATTTTACAGTGAGAACCAACAAGCACTACAATTGTGGAACCAAGGGGGTGGTATACTTAGGAGTTTGCACCTATTGTTTAAGTTTTTACGTTGGTAAAACGGAGAGATCTTTAAGGAAAAGAGCATATGAGCACTTCTACGACATTTCTAGAATAAGGAGTCCAATGTATTCTTTAAACACTCTAAAAATTGTGAGAAAATGAACTTAAAGTTTATGGTGCTAGAACAAATCACCCCAGAGGTAAGATGGGGGAGCTGGGAGACTCGTTTAGAGTTTCGTGAGCTTTTTTGGCAGTTGAGATTAGATGCCACTAGCTCTCCGGGGTTAAATGACAGTATTAACATAGGATGTGCTCTGAAGCTCAGAAAAGCAAAGCTTTGAATGAGCATTATGTTGCTTACACATTATATTATATCATTATCTGATATTATAGCATCGATTTTAATTTATGTTTTGCTATAACACTTAATATTGTGAAATTGCTGCTATATCAATGTTTACATATGCACATATTGCATTTTGATATTTTTATGGTTTTAATTGAAACATTTGAATTTTAATTAATTGAATTCAATTTATTAGTCAGGTGATTAATCAACTTGTTATATAAACGAGAATGACACTATGGTTTCTATTCATTCATTGAAAAAGCCTGGCAGGAGCTGGGTGAAAGCACTTGGATTTATTATTGTATTGTGATTTATTAAAATCTGTGTTCCTAACTTTTGGCTTCGGGTCCTGTGCTTTTGGATATAATTTTGGACTTGCTGTGTGAGCTGTTTGGTTTTGTTTAAACTATTTTCTTGACAAACTTGTTTGTAAGCAAGATTTTTGCCTCCAAGGAAATGTTGTATGTACAGCTCTCACATACTGTTAGTTTCTTTAAGGATTAAAAGGCTGTCTGTGAACATGAGACAATTCCTACATTGTCTCAGTATGCTCTTATTTACCAAGCTGGCTATGGAGACATTTGGAAATTGCATACCCATGTTGTCCGGGCCTGTATTAGGACAGCTTTTATGGTTGGAGGAACAGGTTATACAGAGGTCTCCTATGGTGGAACTGAAGGTTAGGGAGTAGAATTAGATAGTGCTAAGATATGGAAATTTGTGATGTTAGACAAGCAATGGTGTCTAACACACAATATTGTTATGATGGGATACAAGATGCCTGTTAAGTGAGCCTCTGCTGTAAAGCTATACCCCATGTTAACATGGCTTGTCTGCACAGGGGGTAAGATCTGGTTCCTCCCTTGCTTGTTTATGTACCACATCACTGTGGAGTTGTCTGTACACACTTGAAGAGGTCAGGGGACCACAGATGATTCAGTGAATTAACAGCATTATCTGTATTTTGGTCAGGTTTTTTTGTTCCAAAGACCCAGCAAGATTTTGCCCATTGATACTTCCCCCCAAACAAAGTCCGAGGCATTTGCAGTGACTGCACTGGGCAAGAGGGAGAATGGAAGACTTGGATTCTGAAAATGTAATGTCTTCACACATGATCTCCCTTTTTTACAAATCCCAAGACTGGAATTTTAAAAGTCAATGGGTGTTGAAGTAAAGACCACAAAGATTTCAGATCCCACTGTACTGTTCTCATGTAGAGTCTTGCAAGGGGTATCATGAGAATCATGGGTGCCATGAGACCCAGAATCCTTGGACTGAAGTTGGAGTGAAAAACCCAGAAATAGATCTAACAACAGGTTTATTTTTCCCGTGGAAGACAAGCTCTTTGTACTGAGGTGTCCAGCAAGTACCCCAGAAAAACAATCATGTGAGAAAGATACAGAAAAGATTTCTGAATGTTCTCTTCAGATCTCAGCCTGTGTAGGAGATTCTTTACCCAAAAGAGAGATTACTGCCACTCTGAACATATCTGCAGTGATACACAAGTCATCTAAATACAGAAAAAGGTGGAAACCCTGCAGTCTGCAGTGGGCTATCACAAGAGCTAGATGCTTTGTGAACACTCTTGGAGCAGTGGATAGCTGAAAGAGTTAAGGCAGAAATCTGATAAAGTGATCCAGACACACAAAACCTTAAAAAACACCTGAAATCTGGATGAAAAAGAATGTGATGATATGCATCTTTTAAATATAAGGTCACTAAGAAATTCAAATGTGGAAGAAGGGGTAACAGGTTGTGAATTGAAAGCATTCTGAACTTGGGCACTATCACACATTGGTTCAGACAGGAAAGAAACAAAACTGGTCCCAGAGAATCTTTCTTTGGCATCAGAAACATTCTTGAAAAAATCCTTCTAACATAGGGGGGAGGAGAACAGCTTTTATTACCTTTTACATTGCATCTGATGTAAAACAAGAGAAAAAAGAACCCCCCATTAACTTCTGTAACCTAGATGGATCACATTCAGGACAAGACCCTTCATATAATGGGGGGGTTCCTACTTTTTTTGGAACCTCCCTACCATTGTTTTTAAATGTCTGCTTACCAGCATTCTGCCAAGACTGTTTATTTAGCTTTTTGCAGAAGTTAACAAGGGAGCAGCAAATCCCTTAGAAAACTGAGAAAAGGAGGGCTAAAAATCTGAGATTCCCAGAATCAGCTTCCCCTCTCATCATACTTTCCTATGACTTCTGCAGCAGAAGGCCCAAACCTAAACCTAAACCTTTGTCCAAGGGAGAATTCAAAATTTCATTTTTGGAATCTTTAGGCAGGTTTTGAGAACAAAGCCAGTCAAATCTCACCAAAACAGTTCCAGTGGCAGCAGCCCTAGACTTAGTATCCACAGAGTCACAAACATATTTTAAACAATGAATAGTGACTTGTAAAATATAAGAAACCAAATTACACAAAGCATATTTCTCTTCACAATAGGAAAACAATGACAAAACAGTCTACATACTTTCACAACAGGCCAGAATAAACTTCAACATATAAGCCTGACAATTAAGAATTTGAAAATTACAGTTGCTGAAGCATTTAAGTTTTCTCCAAACTTGTCAAAAGCCTTCCTATCCTTGACAAAAGGAGAGGGGTTAGAAGTAAAGTGTCTGGGAGCAGCTGGATTCAATAAAGCAACAGCTGCTGGGTCAGGTCTGGGATTGATGCATAAAATGTTTTAAGACAGAGACATTTTATATAATCTACCTGCTTTTTTAAGGGAAGCAAGCTGTCAGGGAGATTTCAAGCTGTGACAAAAACATCCCCCAAAGCAGACATAACTGGAGGAATGGATGAATGCTCTGGAAATTCCAATTGTAATAAATAATAACATTTTCTGAGAGACTGAGAAACCTCATTATCCCACAGAAAACATTGACTGGTCATGACAATGGTCTCATAGAAACAGAATCCTTAATACAAGGAATCATATACCACTCTCTCCTCAGAATCAAACAGAAACCAGAGGAGAAAAGAAACACATCTGTCCCTTCATGTTTCACTACAGGTTCAATCTCTTGAACTTCTTCAGGGAAAGAAAAATCCATTTTTGTCTTATTAGAAACAGTTTATAAGAAGGGTCAAGAGCCTGAAGCCAGACCTTATAAATTGCTCCTGTCCAGAGTAAGTGACAGCATTACAGATGCATCATTACTGTATCTGTTGATGTAAGAGAATACCATCCTTGATGGAATCTCCATCATAGGTTCATAGGTAGGTACTAGGCTATCGGCCCAAGGGTCTACGTAAGCCTAGCCAACAAGGTTCCCTGGCTTACGCCACCCAAGAAAGTTATTTTCCTGTGCCACTGTTGAGCAGACACACAGAAGTGATCCCCGGGGTGTATTTCCTATTTCCCATCCACTCATCAAGATTTTTCTTGAAGAGTGCTAATGAAGAACTTTACTTGATATAGATGGGTAGCCTGTTCCAGAGTATGGGAAATCTCTGGGACAGGAATCTATCCCTTCAACATGTTCTGTTTATTGTGGTGACAAGGTTTAGGTCCCTAGAGCATGTAGCTCGGAGGGATTGGGATTTCTTTAGGTGTAGCATGTCCAACAGCTCTGGGTTTGACATAGCTTTATATGTTAGGCAGAGATCACCTCGGAGTAGATGATATGCTACGGAGTAAAACTGGAGTTTTCTGAGGCAGTCAGTGTAGGGCATTTATTTGTGGACAGTAATCCTCTTTGTGAGGTACTTCTGTGGCCTTCTCAGCTGCTGCAGATGGGGGCATTGTACTCTATAATGGGTCTAATGAGTGTCGAGTAGAGAGGAACAATGACCTCCTTTTTCCTGGATGAGAACCCTTTTATGACGAGGTGTGCCACGTAGAAAGACTTCCTGACTACTGTGGCGATGTGACTATCAAAGGAGAGACTACTGTCCATCTGGGTCCCAAGGTCTCTTATCACGCATTCGGTGGTAAGTAGATTGCTGCCTATGTGGTAGTTCATGGGTACAGAGTTTTTACCAAAGGGGATGACACTGCACTTTTTGGCATTGAGCTTGAGGCCATGGCTCTGACACCAGGCATCTGTCTCAGAGAGGCCCTTCTGTAGGATGTCCACATCATTTGGGGACTTGACTATGGCTCCTAGTTTGCAGTCATCTGCGAACTTCAATAGCCAGAGGCCTTCTGTGTTAGCTTGTACTTCAGAGAAGTAGATACCAAACAGGAGAGGTCCCAGGACGGAACCCTGTGGTACGCCACTTGTCACTGCTCTGAGGTCAGATTAGGAGTCTGCAACGTTTACAGTGTGGGTTCTGTCAGTGAGCCAGTTGGCAACCCATCTTGTGACGTAGGGATTTATACCTAGTTTAGTGAGTTTAGCTATAATTCCAGAATGGGGGATGGTACCAAAAGCCTTTGCGAGGTCAAGATAGTCTGTGTGAACCACCTTACCCTCATCTACATCTTTGGTGACTGCCTCAAAGAAGTCGATCAGGTTCAGGAGGCATGATCTGCCTTTCACAAACCCGAACTGGGTGGGATCCAGCGTTTGGAGGTTACCAATGTCTTTGTTTATGAGTTCCATGATGATACGTTTCATGGCCTTGCAGACCAGGCTCGTTAGGCTAATAGGACGATAGTTCCCATGATCAGTGGTGGCTACCCCTTTGTGGAGTGGGATAACTGTTGCTTTGTGCCATTCATTGGGCACAAAGCCTGATGCAAGGCTATTATTGAACATGGTGCTTAAGTGGAGAGCCAGTTCTTTCTGAAGTTTGTGTAAAACGCAGCCTGGGATGTTGTCCGTTCCCATGGAAGCTGTTTTTTTGGCCTTAGAAAGTGCAGCTTTTACCTGCACAGTTGTGATTACAGGGACTCTGCATTCTTCCTGTATAGATATGGGCCCTTTAGGGGGTGAGAGGGGGGTAAAGTTAGCATTGAACATCTGCCAGGATGTTGGCAATATCAGTTGGTTCTGTAATTTTCTTGCCTTTGTGCTGTAAGTCAGAGCAGATCTGGGTGTTGCCATCGAGATTCTTGACATAGCTATAGAATGCTTTGTGGTTGTCCTTGGAATTAGTGATGATTTTGTTTTCGTAGCTAGCTTTGGAGGATCTCATAAGGGATCTCAGCTTCTTACTGAGGGTGACCAGGGAGCTCCTCCACTCATGGGATTTTACTCTCTTTTGCAACAGTTTCTTACTTCTGTTGTACAGTTTGTTTATGGCAGGAGACCACCAGATTGGCTTCATAGGTTCATAGGTAGGTACTAGGCTATCGGCCCTGGGGCCTATACAAGCCCAGCCAAAAAGGTACCCTGGCTTTTGCCACCCAAGAAAATTATTTTCCTGTGCCACTGTCGGGCAGAGCCACAGAGGTGATCCCCAGGGTGAATTTCCTATTTCCCATCCAATCATCACAATTTTTCTTGAAGAGTGCTAATGAGGAGCTTTGTTTGATATAGATAGGTAGTTTATTCCAGAGTATGGGAAGTCTCTGGGACAGGAATCTATCCCTCCAGCATGTTCTGTTTATTGTGGTGACAAGGTTTAGGTCCCTAGAGCGTGTAGCTTGGAGGGATTTGGATTTCTTTAAATGGAGCATGTCCAACAGCTCTGGGTTTGACATAGCTTTGTATGTTAGGCAGAGATCATCTCTGAGTAGGCGATATGTGACGGAGTAAAGCTGGAGTTTTTTGAGACGGTCTGCGTAGGGTGTCTGTTTAAGGCCGGTAATCCTCTTTGTGAGGTATTTCTGCGGCCTTTCCAGTTGTTGTAAATGTCTTCTGAGGTACATACCAAAAGGGGCGTTGTACTCTATAATGGGTCTAATGAGTGATGAGTAGAAGGGAATAATGACCTCTTTTTTTCCAGATGAGAAACCTTTTGTGATGAGGTGTGCCATGTAGAAGGATTTCCTGACTACTGTGGCGATGTGATTATCATTCAGCATTTGGCATATTTTTCTGTAAAATCCTGCATTTGGGAATGACTGTGCTCCAATACTGATGCAGAGAATGATGCAATGTACTGGCTAAATAAGCAAGCACATCCCTACAGCCTGCCAATTTGGCCCATACTAAGCTACCAGTGAACAGCTTCCTACAAATCAAGAAATAGCCCACATATAACCCTACTTTACTAGACAACTGATACAAAAATATATACCTGCCTACCTTACAAGGATCTCCAGCAGCAGCAGCTGTAATTCAGATGAAAATAGAGGAAGGCTATCACAGACTCATGATGGTGAAGATCAACTTATACAGTAAAGGCATTGGATTAAGCTAATGCCAAGGACTACCCTCAATGGGTTCAAGGTTGGGATGAATCCCAGCTATTATAAGCAGGGTCAAAGCAGCTGTAGAGCACCCAGCCATAGAACTCAGATGCTGCAGTACTGAAGTACTGCCTAACTAAATGTTCCCAAATTCCCAAAGTACTGGTTGACAGAATGCCTAATAATGCTTAGTGAAGGTATGCATGGAGGACCAAGTGACTGTGACACAAAAGTATGCAACTGAAAAATTATTGAAAGAACCTCTAAAGGCCAACACTTTTGATTACATGTGGCAATGAGTGTCAAGCCAACTGATGGTAAAGGATAATGCAGCTGGTAATCCACCTGGAAAATGTACACTTACACATCAAGTCCTTCCCATCCTAAAGAAAGGAGATTAACAGATGGTTCATCTTTCTCACCTATGCACCCACACCATGTAATACTTGAGATGAAAGGACATCACTTTCCACAATTTTTGCCATGCAAAGAAAACAAGGAAACTGGTTCATGGAACCCTCCATAACTGCTTTCTACAGGAAATGAAGTTTCTTTCTGAGGGACAACCTATCCTTGAAAAAAAAACATGCATACTTCCCAGTAAATAAGACTGAGGCACTGACGCACCTTATGAAGGTGATGACCACCAGAAAAAGGGTTCTACTAGAAACAAACCTAAATACTACAAAAGTACCCGGCTACAATGGTGGCCAGGGGACCCAATCAACCATGAAGCTGAAATTCAGATTTCACAGACAGAAGGAGAAGCATGCATAACTTCTTTTAGGAGTTGCTTGACCAGTCCATGTTGGGCTACAGTTCTGCCCATCACAAGTTCATGATGAGCAAAAATCGCTGGCATATGCACTGCAACTATGGAATAACCAAGACCCAAAACAAATGTGTCTGAAAAAAGTCAAAATTTACTTGCAGGATGATTGTGGTGGTCAGGGTGCTGCTTTAAATTAATTAGAAATCACTTCAACTTGTAGAAACAAGCCTGCCAAAAGGACAGTTCCTTAGTAACCTCAATCACTTTTGGGGCACCTGTTGCCCAAAAGAAAGTTCAGTGGAAAACGGGGTCTACCAGCAGAAGCCAAGTCCTCTGGTAGCACTAACTATTCCAACAAACACCAAGGACATTCCTGGACAAAACCAAGAGGATTCACAGCACAGCTATGGATCTTAAAGACTGAAACCACTTCCTTCTCTGTTGGACTTCCTTCAGTACCTTGCAAAGGAACATGGAATTGGTAGAAATATGTGAAGCACCCTCTTGTGCAATAGAAGAGAAAGAAACACATTTACTGCTACCTCCCCTTTGCTTTGCTAAAGTAAGTAGAAAAGAAGGAGAACTTGTTCATTCAAGCAACAAACTGGTGAATCGTAGTGTGTCACAGTTCTGGAAAATACTAACCAGGCATGGCCTGTGAATCTACACCTTCAGGGGAGGAGCGGAAAAGCAGCTCAAAACATCTGGCAACTCATTCATTTCCTTGGTGTCATGAATACCTGAGAGGAGGAAGGCTGTCCCATCTAGGGCTCAGTGTAAGATAAGCAAGTTAATGATACTGGCCATAACAGCAGATCTATTAGAAGAGGTCTACTGGATATATCTGTCAAGATCCAAGCTCACAGTCTGATGTAGCTTAGCCATTAAAATTTTCTCAGGCTTCTAAGTACTCCCAAATCCAATGCAGCAATCTCATACCCACATCCATTTCTGAATCTTGCAAAGGCCTCATCCCAGACACATTTGGAAGAGAGGTGCTACAAGAACAGCACTTCACATAACAAGTTAGGGAATGGCTGACAGTCTACATCAGATGGTGGGACTTCAATCTTGTCCAGCATTATAAAATCTACTTTTATACTTCAGAGAAGGAATTCCCAGACATAACTGTTGGGTTAGAGACCTTAGCTAGCCCATACTGGATGACCCTACTACGTAAACATGCTCTTCGGTACCATGGCCACAGAACTGGTTAGAAGTCTAGTTTACAGTGTTTTCCACAAAGTGGTTAAAGTAGACCATGTTGTTGCCCTACAGGTATCATCTACAGCAGCATTTCAGAAAAAGGCAACTTAAGTTGTCGCCACTCTCACAAAGTACCCAGTAGGTATCATGGAAACTTGGATCTCAAGGGCAGAAGTGAAAACAGTTTGCAAGTCCATTTGACAGACCTTATTTAGTCAACATCTTGCCTTTTGGCCCTTGGAAAAAAGCAACAAATAACTGATTATCTTTATAGAAGTGTTTGGTCCTATTAACACTCTATTCTAAATGTCTAAAACAATGCAGTAGGAACACTTCTCTGTCAAAGTAGACAGGGTGGAAGACTGGCAAATGAGCATGTTAATTTAAAACAGACATGTTGAAGTCCCATGTGCAAAAATGGTGAAGAGGAGTTGTGGATGGATGGATGCCATTAAGTGTTGACCTCAGAAATGAAGGGTGGATTAGTCTGCAAAACCTTCCTGTCTATAGGGACCATGAGGTCTTACTGACACTGCCTGTAACTCACTATACTTCTGGCATATGTGATGGCTACCAGTGAAACTACTTTCCAATACAGTAATTTCAGGTAGGCTGAAGATGTCAGTTGAAAGGGAGATTGTGTTATCTTTCCACTAAAAGGTAGCAATCCTGTGGTGGGGGTGGGGAGAGAGGATCTCTGACGAAGGGCCTCAACAGAAAAAGTTCCTCTAAGGAAAGTCTTATAAACTTTCACAGGTGCTATTGACCAACAGTCTTGACCTGTGTGGTAGTCACTGGTATGTTTATTTGTTCACTGGGGTAGCACACGGATCACAATACACCACTTGCAAGCACAGCCTTGGTGGAAAAATTCACAAGAAAATAAAAAAAGAATTCACCAACATGGGGTAAGCACAGAAGGGAGAGAATCCTACAGTCAATTGAAACAGTGTCTAAAGAGAAGTTATGTCTTACCATAACGTTCCATCTGAGTTGTCCATCTTCATCTGTCATCGACCTGTGTGTTTGGTTCCTATCCTTTGGAACCGACTCGGACATTTCTATAGCTCATGGACTCCAAAAACTCTCAAGCATATCCCTTACCCATAATGCTTAGGGTAGATTACCTCAGATTGAGTTTGCTGATAACTAAATGAAAGAAAAATAAATGAAAGGAGACCATATCTGGGGTAGAATTATTTTTCAAAAGGAAAAATCTCAGGTGAACACCCGTTCTTCCAGGAAATCTGGCAGGGGGAAGGAGGCAGCGGAGTTGATGACAGATGAAGATGGACAACTCAGATAGAACATTATGGTAAGACATAACATCTTTATCTGAAGTTGTCAATCTTCATTCTGTCATTAACCTGTTGGACAGAGTTCCCAGCTACTTAGAATCCTGGGTGGATTCAAGGAAGGATATCCTGAGCACCACTGAACCAAATGATGCTCTTCTCCTAGAGACCAGATATAACCTGTAATGAGTAACAAAGGTATGGAGAGATGCCCAAGTTGCAGATGCACAGATGTCATCCATGGATGTTCTCGAATGGAAGACAGCAGAAGTAGCTACCGCTCTAGTTGAATGTGCTTTCAGGGGTATAAGCAAAGAAATAGCTCTCAGCCTATAAATGAAAGAGATACAGTCCAAAATTACTTGGCTTGGACTACTTTGAACATGGGTTATCCTAATTTATTACATGAAAAGGAAATAAACAGCTGATTGGACTTCCTGATGTCCTTGGTCCATTTAAGTTATAATCTTAGTTGCCTGTAGACATCTAACAGATGTAATGAGTACTCACCTTTGTTAGAGAAATTTGGGAAAAAACACCAAAAGTTTAATGCATTGATTAAGGTTGGTTGCTAAAACTACCGTAGGTAGAAGGGATGGGTTGGTTCTGACAGAATCTCTATCTTTATGGAAAATCAAATATGGTGGTCCAGACGAAAGTGGCTGAATTTCCAAAATTTGTCCAGTTGAGGTGATGGCTTCCAAAAAGATAGTTTTCCAGGACAGAAACTTTAGATCATACCTAGAGGCCGGCTCAAAGGGGGATTGTGTTAGAGCTTGCATCATCAAGGTAAGGTCCAAAGTAGGAGTAGGATCTTTGTAAGGGGGTTTTAGGAGGGGTGCACCTTTCAAAAAGGCTTTACAAAGCCTATGTGAAGTGTCAGTTGAAATTAGAAATGGCTGCCAGTTGGACTTTAACCGTTGAGGTGGAAGCACCACCACTGAAAATGGAAGCTAGAAAATGAAGAATTTTGTGAACTGGCACTGAAAAAGGATTAAGGTGATGCAGAAAGGCACAATTTGTGTAAAGTTTGCATGTCGATGGTTTATGAGATGACAAAAGTATGTGTCTGACTGGTGAACAGAGCATATCATGCCTGGCCACTAATGGAACTGGCGGACCTGGTCCTAACTAACATGAGTAGCCACTGTACTACCCCGACACTGTCATCCTTCTTGGTAAGATCAGACCATAAAGTGATCACTTTTGAAGTCACCATCTCCACTGACCCCCCTTGCCAGGGTCAAACAAAAAAACATTTCCAAAGCTGACTACAACCTCCTCAGAGCAGGTATAAGCAGCTTCACAGCCACCATCCCTTCAGTTGGAACTAGCACTAATGTCCAAGCCTACACCAAAAAACTATATGAGCACATACACAGCTGTATGGACTCAGCAATACCTGGTAGGACCTTCCTCAAGGAAGAGTAAACCTGTCTGGTGGGCAGCAGCAATAAATAGACTGTATAATAAGAGGAAAAAATTGGTGTCCAGGGCCAGGAAGGAGCAGGTGCCAAGTTGGAAGCAATCACACCTTTGTCTGAACAAGCAAATAAGGTCACTGGTGAAATCCTCTAAGGCTAACTTCGAGTCCAAATTGACCACATCCACTAAGAACAATCCCAAGGCCTTCTTCACATACGTCCACAATCTCAAGAGTAACACCCAAATCTGCTCTGAACTGGCAGTCAATAACACCACATACACAAATACCATAGATATAGACAACCTGCTGGCAGACAGGGTCAGTGAAAACTTCACTCCCTTGTCTCCCCATCAGTAAACCAGGACATCCCCAGCACCTGCCCCCCTCCCCTCATCACCAGGGAGCAGGTTTTCAATGCCTTCTCAAGAGGAAAAATACAGTCTCCATGGGACCTGATAACATCTCTGGCTGTGTCCTACATGAACTCAGGGATGAGCTCTCAGCTCCATTAGGCACCCTATTCAACCAAAGCCAGAGCACCGTCTTTGTCCCATCTGAATGGAGGACAGCTACTGTTATCCCTCTACAGAAAGGTGGATCATCCACTGACCCAGGCAATTACAGACCCATCAACCTAACCAGCCTGATGTGCAAGGCTATGGAATGCATTATCATGGACATTATAAACAATGACATTGGCAACCTCCAAATGCTTGACCCCCACACAGTTTGGTTTTGTCAAAGGGAGATCATGCCTATTAAACTTGGTTGGCTTCTTTGAAACAGTCACCAAAGCCATGGATGAGAGGAAGACAGTGCACACTACCTACCCTGACCTAGCCAAAGCCTTCAACATTATTCCTGACTCGGGCATAATAGATAAACTCTCCCAGCTATGCATCAACCTGTATGTTACCAGATGGGTAGCTAACTGTCTCACTGATGGAACCCACTCAGTCAAAATAGGGGAAGCCACCTCTAGTAATAGACCCATAATGAGCGGTGTACTCCAAGGATCAGTCTTGGGGCCTGTTTGGGATATAATTTTCTGAGGTGCAAGCCAAAACCAGTGATCTGTGGCTGACCATGTTTGCAGATGACTAGAAGCTGGGTGCTGTCTTAAATTCCCCTAGTGATGTGAACATCCTCCACGAGGGCCTTACCCAAACTAATGACCGAGGCCAGCAGCATGGCCTCAAACTGAACGCCAAGAAATGCATCATTATCCCTTTTGGGGAAAATGGCATCCCCACTAATTATCACATTAATAACAATGTACTAAGTATGCAGTCATGAGGGACTTGGGCACCCAGGTTGATGGCAACCTGACTTTTGACCACCACGTTGCCTCTGCTGTATGGAAGGCTTTCTGCATGGCCCACCTCATAAATAAGGGCATTTCATCCAGGAACAAGGAGGTCATAACATACCTGTACTCCACCCTTATCAAACACATTACCGAGTACAATGCCCCCTTTGGCATGTACCCTGCCAAGCACATGCAGCAGCTGGAGAGACAACAGAGGTTCCTGACCAGGAAAATCCAGGGTCTCAAACACCTATCCTATACAGATAGGCTAAAAGCCCTGTCCCTCTACTCAGTCTCATACAGACTGCTCAGAGGTGACCTGTGTCTGGCATACAAGGTCATCTCAGACCCCAGCCTTGATGGAGTTGCTCCATATTCGTAAGTCAAAATCCACTCACACAACCAGCATGCAAGGCCTCAACCTAGTCTGTGACATTAACAGAACTTGTTGGCAAGATAGATTTGTGTCCCAAAGACTTCACCATCTGTGGAAAAGACTCCCTCTCCATGTCAACCAGAGTACCTCTTTTGCCTTAACAGGAACCTGGACGACTGGATGGGAAACAGAAAATACACCCCTGGGATCCCACCTGTTGCCCTGATGGACAGGGAAACAGGTGCTGATTTTGTGGGAACATGGGTGAAATTCTTGGCTAGGCATATAATGGCCTCCACGCCAACAGCCTAGCACTATTCTATGAACCTATGAGAAACTAAGCTGTCAGCTTGAGAATTGTAATGTCTGAGTGACTGATGCCTGTCGGGTGTGACAGGAGGTCTGGAGTTGGATCCAGAATCCAAGGTTGTGACAGGAGGTCTGGAGTTGGATCCAGAATCCAAGGTTGTTGCACCAGATGATGCCAAATGAAGGGGAACTAAATTTGCCGAAGCCAAAAGGAGGCAATGAGAACGACTCTGCTCTTCAACTTGGCTGCTTTCTGTAGAAATTTGGGAATTAGTGGGGTCAGAAGAAATGTGTAAGGAAGACCGGGTGGCCAACTGTGAAAAACAGCATCCCTCTGTAATTCTCCCTCTGGGGGGATGAGGGCAAAGTAGCTGCTGCATTTGTTGTTCAGAGGGGAGGCAAAAAGGTCGCAGCAAAGCTGGCCCCATGTGCAGAATATCCTTTCCGAAATGTTTGGACTCAGGGACTACTAGTCGGGTAGAAGGATGCACCTGCTCAATTTGTCTACTATCACAAATGTGTTGCAATCAGAAAGCGGTTGGATGAGATTGCCCACTGCCATACTCTGAGGGCTTCTCAGCATAAGGGGTAAGATATGGTTCCCCTCTATGTTGATGTACCAGACCACTTACATGTTGTCTGTCTGAATCGCAATCGCCCCTAGAGGTACAGAGTCCTGGAGTACTTGAAACGCCACTGCTCTCATCTCTAGAACATTTATGTGCAGACTGGACTCTGATGGGGACCAAGTGCCTTGGATTGTCTTTGCCTGAGAATAGCCCCCACCTAAGCTGGAAAGTGTCCGTGGTCGCTGTGGCACTGGGTTGAGGGGGAATGAATGGATGCCCTTGTAAGCCTTGTTTTGAATGAATCCACCATAAGAGATCTCTCTTGCATGTGTTGGTGATTAAGGTTGGCATAGACAAGGGATTCTGAAGGATGGCCACTGAGCTGCAAGAAGCCATTGTAAAATTTTTATGTGAAACCTGGCTAAGGGAACAAGAGTTATGGCAGCCGCCATTGATCCCAATCCTTGATGTACTAACCGTGCTGAAACTCTGTTTCTTTGTACAAATATATGGACCTGATTCTGGACAGTTTCCAATCGAGATGGAAGAAGTGAGGCAATGCAGGTTCTTGTGTCCAACAGAGCTCCTATGAAATGTATACTTTGTGTTGGTTCCAGCGAGGATTTTTCAAAGTTGATTGTGATGCCTAGATGGTTGCAAACTTGTAAGACTTTCTGTTTTACTGTTAGTTGTAGCAGAAATGAGCCAGTCATTTAAATATAGAAACAGCTGCAAACTTGCAGTCTTAAGTAAGCTGCTACTACTGCCATGCATATGGCGAAAACCCTGGGGGGTGTGGTGAGACCAAAGAGCAGAACTAATTGGTAATGACTGGCTCTCAGCTGGAAGGGAAGGAATCTTCTGGAATGTCTGTCCATCTTTGTGTGGTAGTATGGGTCCTGAAGATCTATAGAGCACATCCATTTGTCCTTTCCTAAAAATGGAAGAATGGACTGAACTGTGACCATCCGGAATTTGGTTTTTCGAACAGATTTGTTCAGTTTGCTGAGATCCAAAATTGGTCTCTGGTCCCCTGTCTGTTTTGGCACTAAAAAGAATCTTGAGTAAAATCCGGATTCTATTTGGTCTTGTGGGGCTGATGACTCTTTCTTTTACCAGCTTTTGAATGTGAATGGCTACTTGTTCCCTCTGACTGGGTGGAACATCGGGGAATTTCTTTGAATAGGGAGGAGGAAGGGAAAAGGGAATTATATAGCCTCTGAAATGATTCTATGCACCCAAGTATCTGAGGTGATTTCTTGCCAGACTTTTAGATGCAGGGATAAGAGACCCCCGACTGCCTCCAGAGGTGGATAATCGGGCCTCCTTTCAGGAGTGCTGGAAGTGTTTCCTGAAGAAAGAATCCTGGAAACCCTGATGTTGCTGGCCACCTCTGCTGTAAAGGCAGCGTCTTCCATTACTGTTCCTCCCTCTGCCCCTGGGGAACCTTTAACAGGTGTAGTCTGGGAAGACCCATGGGATTTTCTGAACCACATTTTGCCCGTACCTTGCTGATTCCCAGAGAAGGACCTCTTGAGGAGTGGAAAAATATACTCCTATGGTAAAAAGGGTTTTCCCATCCTCCTCACACCTAGTTAAAGAGCCGTCAAAGGTGCATTGACAAATGAAGACTTGAAGGGCTCCACAAAATCGCACAAATGTTTCCAGGTGTGCCTCGTACTGGAAATACCTGAACCTGCTGCTCTTGTCCTTCCTGTGGCTACATGTGAAATGAGCCTCATGGAAAAATTACAAATGGAAGTCAAGGCAGCCAAATGAGAGGTGACTGATTCTTGTACCTCCTCAGAAACAGCTCCTGAGACAGTAACTGGCAGCTCCTTTATCAGATCTCTCTGCAATCTAGTAAAATGTGCCAGATAATTTAAAGACTGAAGGGCAAAGGTTGATGAAGCATAAACGCACTTCCCGAATCTATCCATTGTCTGTGATTCCTTGTTGGGGGGATGGATATACAGGAACTGTTCTCTGCTAGTTCCTTTTTAGTGCCTGCTGCTACCCCCATGGCATCTACAAGAACTCCCTTTATCCTAAAATGCTTATCCTCAAGGGCTGTGATCATTTCGTCTGGTCTCTTGGGAATTGGTTCAGTGGCATCAGGGGCCTTCCACACCTGACAAGAGATCAACTAAATGAGCTTGTTGGCAGGTGGAGACACTCTGGAAGTAGATGGGCAGGTACCAAACGCCTGTAGGCACACAGATTCCTTGGCTGAAGGGCTGAGGGACTTCCAACCACCTCTCTGCTTGAGGTCCAGGATGTCTCCAAAGGAGACATTGTCAGGAGTTGATCTAGGGGACCCTTCACCCTCAGTGTAATCCAAGTCTTCTGTGATAGACTCCTCTGGACAGTCTAAGTGTTTCCTCTTACAAAATATCTTCCCAGGGATCTTCTCACGGGAAACATCTGGGGAGGTTTTAGAAGAAGAAGAAGTGGTAATCTGCTCGGTAACCTGATGCTGCAGTACCTGCTGACCCTGTGGAGGGGATGGTTGATGCTCCGGGACTGAAACAGACAGGGATGGAGGCTCCATGGAGGAAGGAACCAACCTGGTACTAGAAGTAGCCAATGCACTCTTTGTGGCCACAAAGACTGACCCACCAAAAAACAAGAGGTGCTCTGGGACCGAAAGGGAGGACCTTGGCACCGAAGCCCCTCCCTGTACCAATGAGGTCTCCCTTGAGAACAAAGTTGGACCCAAACTCTTCTGTGTCGATTCACCAAGATGCTGAGATGGCTTTCATAAAAAAGGAGCAGACCCCAGCCGCTCGGAACTGACAGTCAAGCTGCAGCCCTGAGAGGACTCTGGTTCCAACACAACCAAAGTGCTCAGGGCAATCATCTGTTCCAAAGAAAAAGAATCATTCGGAACTGACACAGTTGGTTCCGGAAAACTTGGAAGCGAAGACTCTAAAGTACCTGATAAGGTTAGAGGAGGAGGTATGGAAGGGGAATAGCAGGTGCTGGTGCCTATTCCAAAGGGGTGAGACTGACAGAGTGCCTGACACACCCTGGGCTCAGACTGTTTTCATCACCAACCTCTCTACGTCATCTTCGGTCACACTCCCAGAAGAATGGACGGAGACCACTGAGGGGGACTTTGGGCTGTCCAGGAATGGAGACGGTGGCCTGTCAGCAAAGGGATCCACTGAAGGGGAATACTGAGTCCAAGGTAGTGGAGTGAAGGAAGATGCCAATTGCTCTGGTGCCGATGAAGAAGTCGGGACTGAGGAAGCAGACATCGGTTCCAAAGCATGCTGTGGGGTCAAGGATTTAGAAGATGGTTCCGATGTCATCATCTTTTTTGGGCTCGGTGCTGAGGAAGTACTCAGAACTGAGGCACAGAGTTTCTTCACCTCTGAGGATATAGAGGAGGAAGAAGAAGGGGAAGAAGTACGTCCAGATTTGTGCTTACTCTTCATCTGAACCGGAGATCCAGATATGGTCTCCCCAAAAGAGGAGGGAAGTAGAACTTTCAGAATGAATTTTTTCTTTCTATCTACCAATGCTCAGTGATTGAAAGCATGGCAGACACAGCAGACCTCTTGCAAATGTAAGGGACCCAAGCAATATATGAACAACAAATGCTGGTCTGAAAAAGGAATTTTATGACTGCATTTCATACATTTTTTAAAGCCAGCTGGAGCCTTCTCTATCTGCCATTTCCATGAGAAGTCAGGGATGGCAACACACACACACACACACACACACACACACACACACACACACACACACACACACACACACACACACACACAAAAGAAAGGTACCATACACACAATAAAAAAACAACATGGGAAAAAGAGTTACCAACAATGGTAACAGAAGACTTACCTAACGGTAAGGGATAACAGCAATGTTAAGAAAGAGCTACCTAACGGTTGACGGAAAGGGAGGGAACATGAAGGAATGGAAGAAAATTCACCTAAAAAATGGCTGAAAAGTATTCAGAAGGTGAGATAAACCAATAAAATGTATGAACTAAGATTAGAAGAAAAAAATATGAAAATTATTTGAATTAACTGGTAAGGCTTGAGAGAGAGAAATGGAAAACCACTTCTGAAGCTGAAAGCGGCAAACGAGATCTGGGGTAATCTACCTTAAGCATTATGGGTAAGAGATGTGCTCACGACTTTTTGGAGTCCACAAGCTATAGAAATGGCTGAGTCAGTTCCGAAGGATCGGAACCGAACCCCCCAGGTTGATGACAGAATGAAGAATGACATCTTCAGATATATTATTAAAAAAGTACAAAACCAAATGTGGATTAATTTTAGTCATAAACATGGAAGGAAAGCAGCAAGTGATAATAGAGTGTCAAAGTAAAAGTGATATTGGTGAGGAGGAATTAGGTGATGTGTCCAGTAAAGACTAAAAGCTACTAGTAACTGCCATGCATAATCTTGATGGCATAACTGCACAGCCTTGAGTCATTCATCTCTACAAGGCAGAAGAGCACTTGTAGGACTGATATGGTGCACAAGCCTTGCTGCTGCTGGATGACCCACTGAGGAAACCTCACCCAATTTTCTTTTAAGGTTCCTCCATTGGATAGTTTCTGTAGGCCACTCCTGAGCAATGGCACCCCTACTGAGGCATCCTGGTGAAAGGATCATTATGAAGTGGTGGATGCACTTGGTGCTGGTTGAATAAGCAGAACGGTCTCATACTGGTGATCCTCACCTCTGACATGTGCATCTTGCTTTAGCTATCTGTAGGGAACCACTGGTACAGTACCAATACCCCCTCAAGATTTGCTTCAAAAGTAAATGAACAGATTTAACCTCCAGAAGTTATGCATCATTCATCACATACAAACATAATCACAATATTTATTTACTTATTTATTTCACATTTGTTAACCAGGTTAGTTCAACTGAGCACATGCCCATTTTCGGAGGAGACCCGAGGAGAAAAGCTCCAACAATAACTTTTATTTACATAATGACACAAATTAGGGAATTAATTAAAAAAATATAGCATAACTGTAAACATATACAGAAATATCATAGACAAATTTAGAAAATACACATGATTTGAGAACAAGTACAAAGAGGAGTAGGAAATTTGCAATCAGGAACATTTTTGAGATTAAACATATTTGGCCAGGGCAGAGAATGATTAGGTAGGATCCTGACAGGGACAGGTCCAATTTTTTTTTAGAAGTGTTTTAGTTCTTTTTTGAAGCTGTTTGTTTGTGTGACGTTTCTCAAGTTTGAGGGGAGGCTGTTACAAATTTTCATTATAGATGATTTATAAAGAAGATTATCAATGTTCATTTTGGGTATACATGTTTCTAGAAGAAGTTTCTCAACTGCAGAGAGGACGAGGTGGGGGTAGCAGGCAACTAGACTGGTGAGAGAGGTGACAGGCAGTGGGTTTACTAAGTATGAGATGATTTAAATGTAGCTGGGATAGTTTTCGATGGTGGGAGAATTCAAGCAACTGTAGCTTATGGAGAGTGGGAAGGATTAGGAAAGTTGCCTGCAAATTTGGCAATTTTATTATAAGTTTGTTCTAGCTTGGAGAGTAGACAGGTTTTAAGGTTGGTGAGGACTGGTGATCCATAGAGGAGGCTAGGAAGGAGATAGGCTTGGGATAGGGTGTGTCTAGATTCAGCACAGAGGAATTTTGAGTTGCAGTAAAGCATGCCACATTTTTGTTTAGTTTTCTTAATTGCTTAGTGTATGCGAAAATCAAATTTTAGTTGGTCATCAATAGTCATTCCAAGTAAAAGACTTACTGAAACAATCGTACACAAACTAAGAAGAAAAAAAGCAAGTAACCGGTCTGCCAACCACAAACTGTTTATTGAATTGAGCGCTTCTGTCAGGCGTTCGCCCCAAGACTTCTTCAGAATAAAAACAGCTGTAACCAACTTCCGTTTAAAAGAGCAACCAGTCAAGTCACATGTATGAACAATGCTAGAGTACTGGTTAAAAAACAAGAGGCAAAACATCATAAATTGAATGACAAATACATATAAAGCCTATTTTTGAAAACTTTAAAAATCAAAATTGATTAACCCTAACCAAACAATGTTTAAAATCTGTTAACATATGTAGACTAAAAATGTAAAAATATTGTCAACATTATACTATATGTGAAATTAAAACTTTAATTTTAAATAACTTGAAATCGACAGTGTTTCATTTAAACCAGGTTTGCTTGTAGCATTACTTCTGAGCTGCCAGAGTAGTACTTTGTATTCAAGAAATAACTCCATTGGCCCGCCCCTACTGTTTTCATTGCAAACCTGTTCTAAAACAGCAAACAAAGTGGTGATTTGGGTGATCCGCTATGTGCTTGGCTAATGCATTGTTGCCATTGCCCTTCCTAATATCATAGACGTGTTGGTAAATACGTTTATTTAATGTATTGATAGTCTTACCAATGTAAAAACATTGACAGTCCTGGCAAATAGCAATATATACAAGGTGCTTACTTTGACAGTTGAACTTTTTATGCAAGTACACTTTACCATATCCACTAATAAAAATGGCATTGATCTCCAAAATAAAGGGGCATTGCGTACAATGTCCACATTTACACATATAACCCTCATTTTTGGCAGTGCAATTATGTTCCAAAAGACTCTTTAAACATGTATCCCTCCTGTATATAATACAAGGTTTATCCTGAAATCTTGATTTGCAAGTGTCATCAGTAGTGAGACTTGTGCAATTGTTAAACAAGATGTCTCTAATGCTGTAAAAAAGGGGGTTAAAAGTAAGAATCATGGCATCAGTATAGGTAACCCCCTCCCTAGTGTTTAAAGCTGAGGTCCTAATGATGTTGGTCAGACCAGAATCCAAGGCAAAACCCAAAAGTGGAAAAAAGTGACCACTGTTTCTTTCCTTTACTTCATTTAAAATAGAGTCAACAAAGGTACCCCCTTCTAGTAAGCATACCCTTAAGCTTGTCAATCTCCTGTAAAAATAGTGTCCAGTCACTGACCATCCTTGCTAGCCGTACCTCCTGTCCTTTAACTAAAGATTTTTTTCTGATGGATGTGGTGAAATCTATCAAAATGTAGCAAGGTGTTGGAATATGTGGGTTTTCTGTACAATGTAGAAATAAATCTATGATTCTGTAAATCCTTATAGTAATGTCCAAAAAATTGATAAATTCTCTATTTTGTACTTTAGTGAATCTAAGAAAATCAGTGCTTGAGTTTAAGAAAAAAAAACTGCTCAAGCTGTTCATTTCCATCCCAAAAAATTAACAGATCATCAAGGTATCTCCCTTAAAATCTGCAGTGCCTAAAAAGTGCATTCTCAAATACTGTGGTCAGTTCCCATTGGGTCAATACAGTGTTCGCAAATAGGGGGCACAAGCCGCCCCCATTGCCACTCCTGTTGTTTGTTTGTTCTCCAGCACCTTTTGTTCTTGGTTTCTTCTTGTGCTATTACCATGGCGGATGTTGACGATGAAGCTTTGTTGAACTTAACAATTCATCCTACACCTACTGAGGAGACAGCTACTTTAAACTGTTTGTTGGCGGTAACTTTGAAAGAAATGAATAATTCTTTAAAATTTCTAGTTAAGAAAGCAAATGAGACTAAAACGGATGTCAAATGTATCAATCTGGACGAGTCGTTTCATGAAATGGATACAGTTATTGAATGTGAAAACATTCCACCTGCAATGAAAGTTTCCACAGGAAGGCAGCAGCGCACTATTGGTCGAGGTTCCTTTGAGCAGGTCTTTGGCCGTGTCGGAAATCCTTTTTCTTCCTTGGGAAGCTTTCCTACAAAGTACAACAACGAGGGTTTTTACAATAAACGTGAGCAGTTAACAAAATTGCTCAAACGCTACAAGTCGATAGATTTGGAGAACTGTTATTTTTCTCGTTGCATAGATTTAGGCATCGTACCAAAAGGGCTCCGTTTCTTCAAATGTCCTAATGGCGTAAATGCAGGTGAGCCTATGTTTGATGCTTTAGTTGGTTTTTTCAATGAAGCGGGTTTGCGCTTCTTGAAGCTATTAATTGACAACAACATTGACAAAATGGAGTGTCTCAAAAGGGAAATTATTGACATTGAGTCTTTTTTTAAACATACCCTTTCGGAAGCCAACTTTGACGAGTTAATTGCAAATATACTGCATGACATTGAGCAGCATACTGTTGACAATGTCAACAGAAAGCATGGGAAGTTGGTCCGTGACATTGCTTCCTATAAGAACAAGTCTGCATACAATCATTTTGCAGTGTCAAATAAATTCGGTAGAGAAAGTAACCATAAAGGGTATAATAAAGGTGTTTCTAGCAAAGAATTACCGCCGAAATTTACTGTAGCTAGTGCTGGTTATAATGAAACTGCGGGTACCAACAATGCGGTTTCAAGTAACGAATCAGTCCCTATTGAGGAGAGTCCATCAAGAATTGATTCTATGCAGCATGGTAAAGCTTCTGTAACGAGTGACAATGATAGTAATTCGTTAGCACTAAATGACACTAATTTTCCATCAATTACTGCTAATGACAAGACTGCTAATGTCAAGACTGGGTTTAACAGTAGTAGCACGTCCAGTGCACAGACAGTGAATTCCTCTTCCACGACTTTTTTCGGCAAGAAGAAACAGCCAGATTTAAAAACTGTCTTGACCAGAAGCAGGACTTTTCTGAATTCCCAATCCTCCGGAGACGAGACGTAGTTGATGAATGCAATGACTTTAGTATCATTAACTTAACTGATTATGTTTTTTCTGAACAGGACTTGAATGTATTAAAGCTGGGTTTTAATTTTGTTCCCAGCTCAAGAGCCAATTACGTCAACACAGTAGTTAATCTCAAAAAATACACAAGAAAACTTAATTTACATTACTTAATGCACTACACGCCAGCAGATAGGCAGAAAGTTTTTAATAAACCTTCATGTTATTCTCCTACCTTGCACCACACCATAAGGGTGTTTGAAGAAATGTGCATACAAGACATTGGTAAAATGTTAAAATGTAGTCCAAATTGTCAATACAACATGACAGAAGCTGAGAGGAAAGCTTTAAAAAATTTAACCATTTTAACAGATAAATTCAGGTTTATGAAGAGCGACAAGGGGGGCAACATAGTAATTATGACACAAAATTGTTACAAAGACAAGATGTTTGAGCTTTTGAATAATACTGATGAATATGATGAGGTAGTTCTTTCAGATATACATCGTAGTTATGGCTTCATACATTCCCAGTTATATGAAGCTCTAATGTCTGGTGACATCAGTTTTGAAATGTACAATTTTTGTGCAGTTGAAAAACCACGGATAGGGGTAATGTTTGGAATACCCAAAACACATAAATCGGTTATGAATCCACCTTTCAGGCCAATAGTGTCGTCCCCCCATTCTGTCACTGAAGGGATCTCTTTAGTAATAGATGCCATTTTAGGTTCCATCAATGAAAAGCACGAATCTTTTACTCGTGATTCATGGCATTTTTTGCACAAGTTTAATATCTATGCTTTAAGCAAGTTGTTTGATCCCAACAGACATTTTCTTTTAACAGTGGATGTCATTTCACTGTACACCTGCATACCCCATGAAGATGGGATTGATGCCATAAGAAGTTATTTAGTCAAATATAAACCTGAATACAATAATACTACTATTTCTACCATTTGTATGCTATTAGCTATAGTTTTACATAACAATTATTTTTTGTTTGGAGGTAAATTTTACAGAGAAAAAAGGGGAGTAGCAATGGGGTCATCTGCAGCGCCAGCGTATGCCAATTTAGTCATGGCTTGTTGGGAGTTAGAATTTATGCCAGTGTTGAGGAGGAAATTCAATATTTCCTTTTATTCACGTTACGTGGATGACTTGATTTTTGCAATAGAAGGTGATCATTGCACTGTTAGCAGTTTTTTGTCAGACATCAATTCTTTCTCTAATTATTTAAAGTTCACTATTGGACAGGCAGGTTTGGGTGTTAACTTTTTAGATATTTCTCTTGAATGGGACATGGAAGAAGGTAGATTTCACAGTCGCATATATAGGAAGAAAACATTTAACAATGCTTATTTGCATTTTCGCAGTGGACATGCTAGACATGTTATTAAAAACATCCCTAGAGGTCAATTTATTAGGGCCTGTATGTAAACATGTTGTAAATGAAGTGAATAAAATAAATGGCAAAATTTTTGATACAAAAGGCAAATATACATGTATGAGCAAAGGTGTTGTGTATGTCATATTCTGTGATTGTAACAAATACTATATTGGAGAAACAAAAAGAATGCTAGCAGATAGGATAAAAGAACATATTAGAGATGTTAAAAATAATAAAATTACTAGTCCTATTGCTGAGCATTTTAACTCAGTACACCATGGAAATATTGAGAATATAAAAGTGTCTGTTCTGGAACATGTTCCATTATATTATAATGATGTTGATAGGCAAAAAATATGTTAAGACAAAAGGAATGCATTTTGATTATGAAATTTGGGACTTTGCATCCACATGGAATGAACAGAGAATGTAACTGGCAATGTCTTGTTTAAGACTATGACTTTAAATATATTCAAGCTATGTGATTTGATAGTTTAATTATGTAATTGATTGATTACTTGTTTTTGTATATATTGCAAGTGTTTTATGAGTTTTACTGTTTTACTCTGTAAAGGCTGTTGGCCGAGGCGCTAGAGAAGGAACTGTTCAACGAAATAAATTTTATTGGAAGGTAGAGCTGGGACTCACTGATAGTCTTTGTTGTTTATATATATACATCTTGCTTGCTGTTGTTTTAATATGACAAGTGAGTCCATGTGCTCCTTTCCTAGAATATTTAGAGAGACTGGTATGGAGATGTTTAATCGGAATGGAGAAAATAGCAACCGCTCCAGTAATTTGCCTAATGACACTGGCACAACAATGATAAAGAATGTAGTACCAGAAGCCACAGGAGACTCAGGCTTTGGTATTATAAAGAAATGGGAAAATTCCAGGAAGAGAACTACTACCAATCCTTTTGCTATGGTAGGCAAAAGAACATTATTTCAGATAATCCAGATGTACAGGATTTGTGTTCTAAACTTGAAAGATTGATTTTTAAAGAAACATCTACTTTCTACAATATTGGCAGTCTTGAAAGATATATTGAACTGGATATAACACCTAGAGGGTTAAGGTCTATTAAGAATCCATCAACACCATTTGACCTTACTAATGAAGTAGAAGTTAAATTTCATGAACGATGGATAGCAGCTGCACATCGGTGCAGTTTAGAATGGGTGTCAATTTTAATTGAAAGAGACAATATGAAAAAGACAAACTTGTAGTTGAAACCAAACAAGTTTGTGAACAACTGGTAAATATTACATCAAATTCTACATTAGAGAATTTTCTCTCAGGCATTAACACCAAATTAAATAGTTATGAAAAAGATCTGGTAGAAAGAAAAAAATCTAAACTAACTAGAGACATTAGAGACTATGACCACAAGAGGGCATTTGTATTTCCTAGCTATCAAAGAAACAGGAGAAAGAGTGTCTCTTTTCAAAAAGGAAATCCTGCTTCAGAAAAATATGCCAGTAAGAACTTCCTGTCTGGTGAAAGTGGAGCGTCTTCATGGGAAGAAGATGACAGAGAAACTTTTCCTAGACTGCCAGTTGCAGCAAACCCAGAAGCATTTCATAAAACCTACTCAGAATCGAATGGACATTATACCAATACCAGGAAAAGGGGCTGGAACAATCCAGAACGCCAGAGAGACTCGGGCGATGGACAACATAAGAAAGGTAGATGGACATAACTTACATAGTAATTATGTTGTTAACTTGTCCAGTTACAAACTAGACAAGATAGAAATGTCTGTTTTAGAGAAGGGTTTAAAATTTGTCCCCACATGCTTACCCAAAAGTATGAGGTTAAAACTGAATTGTTCCAACTATGCCGAAAAATGCATTTAAAGGAACACTTCTTTAGATTAAATAAAGCAACTGAGTTAGATACTAACTGTGATGTTTTACTTTCATTAGATAGTGAAACAGAAAGTGAAGAAAGTTTTTATTCATGTGCATCGGGTAGTGAAGATGAAAATAATGCTTATGACTTATTAAATACACATATGCTTAAAGATAATAACTATTTCTTACCTCCATGTAAAAATTCTAATACAGTACGTTTTGAATCTCTACTGAATACAATGTTAGAAAAGGAAATAGAGAGCTTTATGAATAAAAAGCATACTTATAATCTAACAAAATTGGAATGGGAAAAGCTGCAACAACTGAGTAAAAACTGTAATATAGTCTTTAAACAAGCAGACAAAGGTGGAAAATTAGTTATATTAAATTCTCATGATTATTATAGTATGTGTATGCAACATCTAGATAACAACAATGTATATTGTAAAACTAACATTAATCAGCTATGTCAAGCAGAAAAAGATTTTGAAAAATTATTACAGAAAGGTGTGAGATTACACTATCTAAGTCAAATGGATATAAATAGAAAAATAAATGTAAAGAACAGAAAAATTGCAAAATTCTTTTGCCTACCTAAAATTCATAAAGATCTGAACCGACCACCTGGTCGGCCTATTGTGTCAGCTTTTGGATATTTTACTTATAATCTTTGCACCATGTTACATGAAATATTGATAAAGAAAGTTCTGTTGTTACCTTCTTATATACAAGATTCATATGATTTCCTAAGGAAAATAAAAGATATATATTGGGGTGAAAATATGTACTTTATTACGGTGGATGTAGAGAGTCTCTACACCAATATTTCCCATATTTTGGGCTTGGAAGCTATAAAATTCTTTTTGAATGATAGTCCTAAAACATATTATGTCCTGGAACTGGTAGAATTCTGCTTGAAAAATAATTTTTGAATTTAATGGCACTGTTTATAGACAAGTTACAGGTACTGCTATGGGGGCAGCGTTTGCACCAGCCTATGCTAACCTGTTTATGGGGCTATTTGAAAATGAACACCTTTATAGGTTGCCTTTCTTTCAAAATAATGTTTTAAGGTATTTTAGATTTATTGATGACCTAATTTTCATTTGTCATGGGGATTGGGATACATCAGATAACTTCATTGATGAATTAAATAATAACAGATTTGGTATAAAATTTAGTGACATACAAAAAGGAAATCAGGTTAACTTCTTGGATATTTCGCTTAGGGGCAATAATGGCTTTCCCATATATACTAGTATTCATAGAAAATTTGATGAAATAAGCTGGAAAATGTGGGGAGATAGTTGCCATCCCCCCTACTGCTATGGGGAATTTTTGAGAATAAAAAGACTCAATTCTGATATTGATATGGCCTTTAGGGAGGCCTATAAAGTGGCCGAGATATTCAAAACTAGAGGGTATAACCCAGATGATGTAGAAAATAGCTTGCATAGAGCCTTTAAACAGAGTAAGGGCACTATTAGACAAAATAACTATGAAAGTAGCAATAAATATGGGACTGAACAGGAGAGAATGTTTTTGTTACAAAGTACACTAACTTCTCTATGATTGGTAATAAAATCATTATGGAATATTGGAATTTTATTAAAAAAGATATAACATCATTGAAAAATATAAAATTAATGACATCATATAGAAAGGGGAAAAATATACAGGACTTTCTGATACACAGCATTTATAAAAAGCCTTGTACTAATGAATTAAATGTTGTGAAGAATTTGGGAACATTCCCTTGTGGAAAATGTGCTATATGTAAACATGTTGTAAATGAAGTGAATAAAATAAATGGCAAAATTTTTGATACAAAAGGCAAATATACATGTATGAGCAAAGGTGTTGTGTATGTCATATTCTGTGATTGTAACAAATACTATATTGGAGAAACAAAAAGAATGCTAGCAGATAGGATAAAAGAACATATTAGAGATGTTAAAAATAATAAAATTACTAGTCCTATTGCTGAGCATTTTAACTCAGTACACCATGGAAATATTGAGAATATAAAAGTGTCTGTTCTGGAACATGTTCCATTATATTATAATGATGTTGATAGGCAAAAAATATGTTAAGACAAAAGGAATGCATTTTGATTATGAAATTTGGGACTTTGCATCCACATGGAATGAACAGAGAATGTAACTGGCAATGTCTTGTTTAAGACTATGACTTTAAATATATTCAAGCTATGTGATTTGATAGTTTAATTATGTAATTGATTGATTACTTGTTTTTTGTATATATTGCAAGTGTTTTATGAGTTTTACTGTTTTACTCTGTAAAGGCTGTTGGCCGAGGCGCTAGAGAAGGAACTGTTCAACGAAATAAATTTTATTGGAAGGTAGAGCTGGGACTCACTGATAGTCTT